>NW_005372109.1:332802-339324 GCF_000412655.1 Myotis brandtii
GGGGGGGCGGTGAAGAAACCAGGTTTTCCGTGGAGAAGGGGGGAGCCGCGGTCGAACATGGGGTTGAAACAGGACCTGGAGGCTGTGTATCCTAAGAGCTCACATTGATACAGTCGATCGCCCGGCCGGCCGGGGTGGCTCAGTGGTTGAGCACCGACCTGGGAACCAGGAGGTCAGGGTGCGATTCCCGGTCAAGGGCACGTACCCCGGGTTGTGGGCTCCATCCCCAGTGTGAAGCGTGCAGGAGGCGGCCGATCCACGATTCTCTCCCCCCCTCATGGATGTTTCTACCTCTCTCTCCCTCTCCCTTCCTCTCTGAAATCAATAAATATATATATATATTTTTTTTTATTAATTTCAGAGGGGAAGGGAGAGGGAGAGAGAGAGAGAAACATCAATGATGAGAGAGAATCATGGATCGGCTGCCTCCTGCACGCCCCTCCCTGGGGATGGAGCCTGCAACCCGGGCATGTGCCCTGACCGGGAATTGAACCGTGACCTCCTGGTTCACAGGCTGACGCTCAACCACTGAGCCACGCAGGCCGGGCAGGGCAGCTCTCTTAAGAGCTTGACCCATGGCAAGACGTCAGGCTGCTAACGAGGCTGGAACCTGCCTGTGCTCTCCAGAACCCCTCCCCGCTCTCCCTGTTCTTTGTGGCTCTCAGCTTCCAACCTTGGGCTGAGCCCAGCCCGTGGACCACAGCTGTCACCCCGCTTGGCAGGGACACCGGGACCCTTGGCCAGCGGGCCCGGCCTGCAAAGCTGCTGGGTTTCCCAGCTGCCCTGGCCACCCTAGGAGTTAGTTCTCCCCCAGCTGGACAGGGCCTGGCGGCCTTGGCTCCCAGCCTCCCCCTCCCCCGCCTCGCAGAGTGACAGCCCCACAGAGGCCAGGGCTGGGGGAGGGAGCCCAGCCCAGCCTGTGCGAGGGACTCGCTGACCTCGTCAAAGGTGATTTCTTCGCAGTCCCAGTTCTCGATGTTGAAGAGCATGACCACTCGGCCGTACTTGTCCCGACTGGAGAGGACGCCGGGGTAGCCGGCCTCCACGGTGCAGCGGACGGCCTCCAGGGACAGGCTGTCGAAGAGCTCGGGGTACTGCAGCCGGAAGTGCACGTAGCCTGGTGCGGGGAGAACAGAGGGGCCCCTCAGGGAACCAGCCCATCCTGGGGGGGAGGGGATCCCGAGGCCTGCGTGGGACCGAGCAGGACACCCCCTCTCTGGGATAATTGCCGTGGGAGTCAAGACTCTAGGCCGGAACATCATTGGTCAACTGCCCACAGGTGAGGTGGGACCCTAAATCTGAGGACGGCACCTACTGGGTCTTCCTCTCTCCCACGGGCAGGGGCTCAGGTGTCTCCATTGGGCACAGGGTGAGCTGAGTGGGGTGAGGAGAGGATAAAATCAAACCCCAAGCCCTAGCTGGTGTGGCTCAGTGGATAGAGCACTGGCCTGCGGACTGAAGGGTCCCGGGTTCAATTCCAGTCAAGGGCACACGCCCGGGTTGCGGGCTTGATTCCTAGTGTGGGGCATGCAGGAGGCAGCCAATCAGTGATTCTCTCTCATCATTGATGAGATGATGATGTCTCTCTCCACCCCCCTTTGCTTTCTCCCGCCTCTCTAGTCTATCACCAGTGGATTTCATGTAACCCACCTATGTCCCTCCTTTGATTGCCATGTATAAATACAGATGTAACCCGCCAATCTCCGGAGCATTATCTCAATCCATTGAGGTTCTGCTTCCCAGCATATGTCAACAGTTTGGCTCAAATAAACTCACAAAAATTCTTTACAGGTTTGATTGTTTTTATGTTAACACGGTTCTACTCATTGAGTCCTAAGACTGAGAGGACAGGAGCCAGATCTCTAGGAATCTGGTCCTGCCCCACTCATTCATTCATTCATTCACCTGCCCCATTCATTCATTCATTCATTCATTCATTGTCACAGCTGACAGTTTCAAGGGGAAAGATAAGGAGGCTCAGAGACAGGGAATGGGAGGGACGCAGGGGGGTCAGTGTGAGCTGTGGCTGCGTGAGGGTCAGCACCACCCTCCTCACCTCCTCTCCTCCCCCAGCTTCCCAGCGTGGCCTCACCTCTGAGCAGCTGGTAGGCGCGCTCCACGTGGAACTTCCGGGCGCGGATGAAGCGCAGGAAGAAGGCGCTGTCCTTCCCCCGCACCTTCTCGGCCACCGCGCGGGCCAGCTCCTGTCCGGAGGCCGCCTGCTCCCGCACCAGCTCCTGCAGCGCCCGCACTGCCTCCTCCCGCGTCTCCTCCCTCTCGTTCAGCTCGTCCTTGGCCTGGAACAAAGTGGGAGCAGGAAGTCGCGGGTAGGTGCTGTGCGGGGCGGGACACACGCACACAGGGTGAGACCTCGCTGGGGACACCTGGTTGTATTGGGAGAACATTAGGTCCATCTGTCCATCTGCTCATCCTGGCTTGTTGGCAGGACGTAGCCAATGGTCTGAATGTCTGTCATCATAACAGCCTGCACTTACGGGAGCCCCTGGTTAGCACTCTGCCCAGTCCTTGAAGTACATTGTGTTTTTCACCCATGAACCAGGTCACAGCTTGATTCCCGATCAGGGCACATGCCCTGGTTGCAGGCTTGATGCCCAGTAGGGGGCGTGCAGGAGGCAGTCGGTCCATGATTCTCATCATTGATGCTTCTCTCTCTCTCCCTCTCCCTTCCTCTCTGAAATCAATAAAAAAAAAATTTTTTTTTTTAATAGCCCCAGCCCTGACCGGTTTGGCTCAGTGGATAGAGCGTCTGCCTGAGGACTGAAGGGTCCCGGGTTCGATTCCGGTCAAGGACATGTACCTTGGTTGCAGGCACATCCCCAGTAGGGTAGGTGTGCAGGAGGCAGCTGATCGATGTTTCTTTCTCATCGATGTTTCTAACTCTCTATCCCTCTCCCTTCCTCTCTGTAAAAGATCAATAAAATATATTTTAAAAAAAATAGCCCTAGCTGGTTTGGCTCAGTGGATAGAGCATCGGCCTGCGGACTGAAGGGTCCCGGGTTCAATTCCGGTCAAGGGCACATGCCCGGGTTGCAGGATCGATCCCCAGTAGGGGGCATGCAGGAGGCAGCCAATCCATGATTCTCTCTCATCATTGATGTTTCTATCTCTCTACTTCTCCCTTCCTCTCTGAAGTCAATAAAAATAATTTTTTAAAAAAAGTCCCTAATATCAGAGTCTAGGACGATCCCTGGCTGGAGGCCCCAGGTCCCACATTGGTCTCAGGGAGCCCTGTGGGGGCTGTAGACTTGGATAGGCCGGCTGATGTCTGGCCAGCCCAGCGGCTGCCAGGCCTGACCTCCAGGAGGGCCCCTAGCACAGGCCAGCCCATGAGGTTCAGGACAACCCCGAGAGCTGGGGCAGGACGCTGTCTCCAGCAGCGAGGAGGCCATCAACATCCCCCCCTTGCTGCCTCCCTCACCTGCCCCCCCCCGCCCCCCCGCACCCGCCCTGCTAGAATCTGCAAGGTGTGTGGGGGCAGCTTGCTGCACTGGCCAAAGACAGGCCCATGGTCCTTGGTTGTGAGCCGCTCCAGCTGGGCACGCAGCTGCTGTTCCTCTTCAGGGACCTCGCGGAAGGTGCCGGCCTGCAGGTGTCAGGAAAAAGCAGTGACAGGTTCCCATCAGCCTGAGTGAGCCGAGCCCATGGCGGGCTGGGACCCTACCCTAGGGCTCCGGCCCAAGGGGGCTGGTAAGCCTCCTCGCTGTGGGCGGCGTCCAGGGCCATAGAGAGGTTGTAGGGGAGAATGCCCATGACTGTGGGCAGACCAGGTGTGGAGACGCAGGGAGGGGGCAGGGCAGGGCAGGGGGAAGGTGGGTGGAGGGGAGCCCCAGGGCGCAGGGGTACTCACCCCCCCTGACATGCTGCCTCCAGGAGCCCGAGTCCCGGGCCTCTGTCCTGGGAGAGGGGGTCGGGGCAGCAGTGGATGGAGAAATTGCAGATCTGGTCTCAGAACGGCGGCTCTCAAACTTTCCCACGCATCACAGTCACCTGGGGCATTTGTTGTCGTTCGGCTGATATTCCTTATTTAAATTCACATTCACATTTCATTGATACTTATGTGCTAAGTCTGCCAACAGGCCGGTCTGGCTCAGCCTGGAAAGTAGCCAGTTGGTTTCCGTTTTACAGGCATCTGTGCTGTGCGTGCCTCCCCCCCAAACCCCCCCATCCCTGACTCTTCACACCGTAGTCCTGGACTCCCCCCGCCCCCGCCCCGCAGCCCAGCTGGGCCCCCTGGTGCTCACTTACCTGTTGGTCCCGCAGCTCCTCTTTGAGGCCACCTGGTGCCTGTGTCCTGGGGGAGCCCTTGCGGTCGCCTCCGCTGGGGGCGTGGTCCCGTCAGCAGGCTGGGATTAGAATGTCACAAGGAACTTCTCAGGGCCCATGATTTCCTGTTCAATCAGGCTCACGGGAGGCCCAGATTGGGGCAAGCACAGCACCAGGGGGGTGAGGGGGTCGGCCCGGGTCCTCTGGAGCCGCCTCAAAGCCCTCCTTTGTGTGGTCTGCCCGGAGTTCCTGCTCAGCCATGTGGAAGCCGGGCTTTGGGGATGGGATCGGGGCCAGCCCCATGCCCCCCTCCCTGCCCTCTCCCTCCTCCCAGGGGGCTCCGGGAGCTCACACCCAGAGGAAGGCTTGCAGGAGGCACAGAGAGATTTTAAAGGTGATTGCCGATGCAATGGCAGCTTGGGGGAATCCAGACCTGCCACCCTCTCCCCTAGCCCCGCAGGGGCTGGCGAGGGAGTTGTCACCTCCACGGTGAGTGGGGCCAGTGGGGAAAGGTAGCTGGTTAGGCTGAGGGGGAGACAAGACTAGATAGGCCGACCCCCCTGCTAGGCAGTTTGTGCTATGGTAGGACCACTTTTTTTTTTAATTGATTTCAAAGAGGAAGGGAGAGGGAGAGAGAGAGAGAAACATCAATGATGAAAGGCTGCGTCCTGCACGTCCCGCACTGGAGATTGAGCCCGCAACCCGGGCATGTGCCCTGATCGGGAATCGAACTGTGACCCCGAGGTTCATAGGTTGATGCTCAACCACTGAGCCACACCGGCCGGGCCATCTCCTCTTCTTATAAGGATACTAGTCGTATTGCGTTAGGGCCTACCCTGATGACCTAAATTCAGGTAATATACCTTAATTTAAAGACCCTACGGAAAGGGTCAAAGCAGCGGTTCTATTAGGGCCTATCCTGATGACCTAAATTCAGGTAATATACCTTAATTACCTTTAAAGACCCTACGGAAAGGGTCAAAGCAGCGGTTCTCAACCTGTGAGTCGCGACCCCTTTGGGGGTCGAACGACCTTTTCACAGGGGTCGCCTAAGACCATCGGAAAACACACATATAATTACATATTGTTTTTGTGATTAATCACTATGCTTTAATGATGTTCAATTTGTAACCATGAAAATACATCCTGCATATCAGATATTTACATGACGATTCATACAGTAGCAACATTACAGTTATTGAAGTAGCAACAAAAATAATTTTATGGTTGGGGGTCACCACAACATGAGGAACTGTATTAAAGGGTCGCGGCATTAGGAAGGTTGAGAACCACTGTTCTAGAGCAATTTAAGCCTTACGCTCCAAATGCCTAAACAATGGGCTCTATTCAGGCACAGTCCAAAAGACCTCATTGCATCAGAAGGCACCTTCCCAATAAGACTGCAGCTAATTCTCCCAGCAGCAGAAATCCACTCCCATGAATAATAAAGCTTTGCTCTGTTATTCATAATAAGGATTAAACCCAGCGGGGTAAAATGCACAGTTGCCAGGTCAACTTAGTGTAGGGCTGAGCGTGGAAAAGTGAGCCCTCCTTTCTCCCCAGCAACGCCTGGTGGTTGGTACAGGATCCCATTTCTTTAAACTGCCTGTCACAGCTTCTTTTGCTGTGAAAGGAGAAGTCCAAGAACAAGTAGGCAACCCATCAATGTGTTTCTCTCACATCGATGTTTCTCTCTGTCTTTCCCTCTCTCTTCCACTCTCTCTAAAAATCAATGGAAAAATATCCTCGGGTGAGGATGAACAACAATAAAATAAAATCTCTTTTGATTATGGCCGCATGTCATAGGTGCATGACCCCGGCTCACTCCGAACCTTTCACCTACCTCCAAACACAGTCACATTGTGAGGAATTAGGGGAGAGGACTGTGACATATGAATTTGGGGGGGCGGGGGGGGGGACACAATTAAGTGCATAACACCACTTTCAAGGAGGTCTCCGTCAGAGCTGGGTGATGGAATCCATCACCAAGTGGGCCGCTCGGAGCTGGGCCGCTCGAAGCTGTAATAAATGCCCAGGGCTTAGGAGCAATAGAAAGTTACAGTTAAATTAGGTCATTGCAGTCTCTGGCTCTGTGGCAAAGACCACAGCTCCCTCTTAACATTTTTTACAAGCAGGTCACAGTTTAGCCAGGGGTGAAGAGCCTAACCTTTCTTTTTTTTCTTTTTCTTTTTTAAAAAATATATTTTATTGATTTTTTTACAGAGAGGAAGGGGGAGA
>NW_005372109.1:339362-341840 GCF_000412655.1 Myotis brandtii
CCCGAAACCAAGGTACATGCCCTTGACCGGAATTGAACCTGGGACCCTTCAGTCCGCAGGCCGACGCTCTATCCACTGAGCCAAACCGGTTACGGCAAGAGCTTAACCTTTCTAAGGTATGAGTCTGTAAGCTTTCGGGGGTATGAGTCTGTAACTTGTGGCCTTTCAAAGGTATGAGCCTGTGACCTGTGTTGAGAAATGGAGTGACGAACTTTGTGTGTGTTTAGCCAACCGTTTTGTGGTTTTTGTGAATAAAAGCTCACTTCTACATCTGTTCGGGGCTGCAGTTCGGTCCTTGCTACGGCGGGGGGCTGTAACTGCAGTCGCTGGCCAGCTAATCAAGGCTCGTAAATTCTACCCTTTGGCTCTGGTGGTCGTCTCTTACGGGTTGCCCCATAACAGAGCTCTTCAGGAGGCCAACAGGCCACAAGGCCCTTGTCCGGGAGCGGGGCTTCCTCCAGCATCGACTTCTCTTCGCAGCCCCTCTCCTGCCTCTGCCCTGCCCTTCCCCGTCTCAAGACTCACATTCACGTCTGGCTCCTCTGGCTGGAACAACAGCAGTGCCATTGTTCAAGGAGAGACGCTGCCCTCATTGGCCCGGGCACCTGTGCCAGGCTGGAGGCAGGGACGGAGGGGACCCGCATTTGCTGTGCCCCCGTTCTGCACTGTGGCAGGGGCCTGAGGAGTGTTATCTCACTCCTAGTCCTTCCAGATGTGAGGCAGAGTATAATCCCCGCACCCCCATGTATATATATTTTATTGATTTCAAAGAGGAAGGGAGAGGGAGAGGGGGAGATAGAAACATCCACGATGAGAGAGAATCATTGATTGGCTGCCTCCTGCACACCCCTAGTGGGGATCGAGCCTGCAACCCAGGCACGTGCCCTTGACCGGAATCGAACCCGGGACCCTTCAGTCTGCAGGCCGACGCTCTATCCACTGAGCCAAACCAGCTAGGGTACAATCCCCCTTTTTACAGAACAGGAAACTGAGCTGAAAGCCACACCGCTGGTAAGGATTGGAGACCCAGTCACTCTAAAGCCCTCCCGTCATTCAGCACACAAGGCTGCCCCCTCCTCTAGAAGTGAGAGCCACAGGGGTGTCACTGCCCAGGGAAGTCACACCTGCCCCCGCCCCCTCACCCCAGTCCTGGGGAAGGTGACATCACCTCGGTTTCCTGGGAGCAGCCCAGGGGGCAAGAGTCTGGTCACTGCCTTTGGCTAGGAATAATTCTCCCCGGCCAGGGAGGGCCAAAGGAACATCGTCCCATTGCTATGGGGGCTGAAGGAAGGAATTGGTGCTGATGACAGTGAGGTTATCTGCTAAGGGTTGAGGAGATAGAAAAATAGAAAATAAGCCCTAAGGGGTTTGGCTCAGTGGATTGAGCGTCAGCCTACGGACTGAAGGGTCCCAGGTTCGATTCCAGTCAAGGGCATGTACCTTGGTCGCGGGCACATCCCCAGTAGGGGGTGTGCAAGAGGCAACTGATCAATGTTTCTCTCCCCTCGATGTTTCTAACTCTCTCTCCCTTCTCTGTAAAAAAATCAATAAAATATATATTTCAAAAAAGAAAATTTTGAAATAATCCTCATTTTTCTTTTCTTTCTTTTTGCAGCAAAGCAAGCAAGAATGCGGCAAAAACACAATTAGGACAGTGAAACAAGGCAGGGTGTACAACAAGCATGTCAAACTCGCAGCCTGCGGGGCACATGCCTCGTTTATTTGGCCTGTGTTAGCCTTTGAGTTTGACACGTTGGTGTAGAAGAAGCAACAGGAGAGCCCAGGCTGGGCTGCTTTGGCTCGCTGGGAACTCAGAGAAAAGGGGGCCGTGGACACAGGTTCGGGGGGTTGGCCCCGGATAAGCTGCCGCTGCCCACTGCTCCCCTGGTTGCAAGTCTCGTGGGGTCCCTTATAGGGGAGGAAGGAGCAAGGGCCCGGGACATGCTCCCCTGGGGGGAAGTGGGCACTGGGTCCTTTGCATTGAGGGTATTTATCTCTCTCTTGCACGTGGGGAATCTCAGGGGAGGGACTTAATAGAATATTCATCAGCTTGACATAATCCTCATGAATAAAGGAATAGGCGATAGACTCTCTGCCCTCTCCCGCTTGCTCTTTGCTTTACTGCAAATATTTAAACATTTATTGAGCATTTAGTGCTTTGCCAAACTATGCACTAAATGCTGGGGTTTCTCACGAGGAACAACCAAAAGCTGAGGCAAAGCCTTGGGCTCCGTGTAGCTTACAGCTGAGGGGTCACTGGCACCTCCAATGGCACACGGAGTGGGACCCCTCCCTCTGCCTTCCAGACCTTCGGATGCAAAGACCATCGCTTCATTCGTCCCCTCTCCCTGCCTCCCCAGCAGGACCCCAGCCCGCACTGCGCATGCTCACTCTGCGGTCCCGCGTTCGAGTTCACGTGCCGCGCCTCCCCCACCCCCGCCCCCGACTGTGCGTGGGCACGTCCGAGGACTCCCGACG
>NW_005372109.1:342061-342852 GCF_000412655.1 Myotis brandtii
GGCGCGTTCAGCCCCCGGGAGTACGGAGCGGGCCTGTGAGGACAGCAGGGTCGCGTCCGGAGTTTCTGTGGCCCGGAAGGTCGAGGTGCGCAGTCTTGTCCCGTGGGTTTTCGCGGTCCCCCCTCCCCCCCCCCGGGGCGTGGGACGCTTCAGCCCTTGCTTTTGGCGCTTCCTCCGTCGAGATTCAGCGCCTCCGTCCCGTAATTAAAAATTAAATTTCCCTTAATGAACCCGAATACGGGCCTCCGTCGCTGCCACCGAAGTAACCCAGTCACCTCCCAGTCTCTGCGCTTTGCACGCCGATGCCGAATGTGTGTCGCAATCTTTTTCAGACTCTCTCTGGCTCCAGAAATGTTGGTTGCTCTCTATTATTTGCAGAATCAAACCCAATTTCCTGCAGCTGGCGTTTAACATCGTGCAGTTTATTCCCAACCCTCCCCTCTTTACACTCTGTCCTCATTTTCCCCAAATCAGTGTCTCGGGTCCCCGGGGCTGTGCCGTCGTCGGTGACGCTCTCCCTCCCGGGAATGGATACCGACACCGTCTGTTTATCCACATTTAGTCTCTGACCCCCGGTTCCCGCTTCCCGCTGCGGGGAAGATGTGGACGTGTTTCTTTCTTCAGCCTAATTGCTCATGTCTCCTTTGTTTTTATACCGTTTAATTGGCCTTTGCGTTTACAGTGCAGTTTGTTTATTCTTTTACCAGATCTTCGTATTATAATACAATACATATTCTTGTCTATATATTTGTTTTTTTACACGCGCACACACACATATATATACATATATA
>NW_005372109.1:342969-367149 GCF_000412655.1 Myotis brandtii
GTATATATATGTATATATATTGATTTCAGAGAGGAAGAGAGAGGAAGGGATGAGAGAGAATCATCGATCGACTGCCTCCTGCACGCCTCCTGCTAGGGATCGAGCCTGCAACCTGGGCACGTGCCCTTGACCGGAATCGAACCCGGGACCCTTCAGTCTGAAGTCCGACGCTCTATCCACTGAGCCAAACCAGCTAGGGCGCTATTTGTAATAATTTATATATATTTGACATACTGTTAAATGAGTTTTGTTATGGGTAGATGCTAGAAAAACATAAAAATGTGGGCAAAGCCCTAGCCGGTGTGGTTTAGTGGATAGAGCGGCGGCCTGCGGACCAAAGGGTCCCGGGTTCAGTTCCGGTCAAAGGCATGTACCTCAGTTGCAGGCTCATCCCTGCGTCGGGCCCTGGTCGGGCTCGTGCAGGAGGCAACCAATCGATGTTTCTCTCTGTCTTTCCCTCTCTCTTCCACTCTCCCTAAAAATCAATGGAAAAATATCCGCGGGTGAGAATAAAAAAAAGAAAAAAAAAAATCAAATTTAAAAAAATGTGGGCAAAATGATGAATCTACTTAATTAGAATAAACGTTTCTAGTGAGGACCGTCGAGGGAATTAATTCTCGAGATGATTTTGTTTGGCTAAGAATCACCTAACGGGTACGAGTTAGTAGTCCTTAGCCTGTTGCGTATCCACTGTGTGTTGTCCATAATATCTGTGAAATACGCAGTTCACAGAGAGGGAAGCGGGGGGAACAGAAAGAAACCTTGTTTGCTTCTGGAAGTTTCATCAGCGCTGACACGTTTGCCTTCCAGTGCCCTGACGTGTGCAGCGATGGACCAGAAAATTCTGTCTCTCGCAGCAGAAAAGACGACAGACAGACTGCAGGCCTTTCTTCAAACCCTGGAGGGAGACGCCGTGAGTACCGGGAAGCGTGTTCCCCCAAAATCAAAGGTTGTTCTGCCACTCCGTCTACTCCCCACTCTCCTTAGGAGATGAGGATTTGTATGGTTACAGCTCATGGAGGTTAAGAAATGAGGGAGAGAACTGGACAACTGGAGGGCATTTGTGTACATTTATACAACGACATAACGTGCAAATAATATTTCTGCAGCTGTGCGTATGATGAGCAAATGAGTACACTTTTATGGTTCTTAGAACAATCTAATATGAAGATAATGTCCGGACTGTAGTTATTAAGGTATTAGATTTGCCTGTTGGTGCTCTTGTCTTTCCTTTCTTCCTTCCTTCCTTTTTATTTTTCCCTAGAGAAGATAAATTCATAAGCAGTAGCCCTGGCTGGTTTGGCCCAGTGGATAGAGCATCGACCTGTGGACTGAAGGGTCCCAGGTTTGATTCCGGTCAAGGGCACATGCCCGGGTTGCAGGCTTGATCCCTAGTAGGGGTCATGCAGGAAGCAGCCGATCAGTGATTCTCTCTCATCATTGATGTTTCTGTCTCTCTCTACCTCTCCCTTCCTCTCCGAAACCAATAAAAATATATATTAAAATTCATAAGCAGTAAAATATTTCACAATACCACCATGTCTTCACAAGGTATATGATTATAAAATTCATAAGCAGTAAAATATTTCAAAATTATTAGAGAATACCACCATGTCTTCACAAGGTATATGATTATAAAATGAGACAATAATTACCTTACATTAGGCTGTTTATTGACCCTAATCTTCCTCTCCTGATCTACTTTTTTTGTAATAATTGATCTCAGCCTATTTAGATTCCAGCATGGAGAAGAATCCCTCCTTAAGATTAGCCTACTCTGCCCTGGCCGGTGTTGCTCAGTGGAGAGTGTTGGCCGGCAGACTACAGGGTCCCGGGTTTGATTCCGGTCAAGGGCACATGCCTGGGTTGCAGGCTCGGTCCACCGTGCAGGAGGCAGCCGATCAATGATTCCCTCTCGTCATTGATGTTTCTATCTCTCTCTTCCTCTCCCTCCCTCTCTGAAATCAATAAAAATGTTTTTTTTAAAAAGATTAGCCTACTCTAACTGAAATCGTCTCCCTTTCCTCAGTTATTGTCTATCTCAGCCTTCGATTTATTCCCTTTACAAATTTTTTTTCTGAAATTTTTTCTGTCACCCTTTCCCCTCCTGCTCTACTGTAAACTCTTTGAGTCAAATGCCTAGGAAAAAGAACATGCTCAAAATATCTGTTGAATGTGTAGCCCCAAGAACATAGCTCAGTACCCAGTGCTGACTGAGTGCTCTATATATGTTTGTAGTATTGAAACAGGACACAGTGGATCCAAGATCACCTGTCACTACTTGAGTCACATAAGGCAGAGACAGGGTTGACTCATATATGCACGTTTATTCCAATAATGCCTGCAGTATCGGGAGAGCACTCGGTCACCCTGGAAATTCTGCTCTGACCCCCTCGCCAGTTGGCTGGTTCTATACACACGAGGGAGAAGATAGCTACGTGCAGCTGCGAGCTGCAAGTGTAACATGGGAAGGGGAGGGGAGGGCCTTCAGTCCAGCCTTCAGGAGCTCAGAGTCCAATAACCAGGTGGCTAATCTTCTATGGTGTTACAAACAGCTCAGCCCGTGCCTGGGACCAGAGAATGGTCAGCGTTCCTGAGAAAATCTCCCAGAGGGGGTCAGGGTCCGGGCACAGCAACCAGCAACCAAGTCAAAGCGTTCCTGTCCTTGGTGTGTTCCCAAAATGTATTTCTTTTCTGAGTCATGGACCCATTGAGGCATCCTATCTTTTTACAGCCTTGTTCCACCCTCCAGTGTCCCAGGGTCTGCAAGAAAACGTCTTGTCTATAGTTAGTGAGGTGAATAATTATTAGACAGCTGTGGCTCTATTCTCATTACATGCCCTTCCCCACTATCAGTATGAATAAAGTTCAGTCTTTTTATTTTTTTATTTTTATTGACTTCAGAGAGGAAGGAAGAAGGAGAGAGAGAGAGAGAGAGAGAAATATTGATGATGAGAGAATCATGGATCGGCTGCCTCCTACATGTCCCCTACTGGGGATCGAGGCCACAACCTGAGGATGTGCCTTTACTGGAATCGAAGAACCCGGGATTCAGTCCACAGGCCAACGCTCTATCCACTGAGCCAAACCGGCTAGGGCTAAAGTTCAGTCTTGACAACCCAGCGTCATGTTAAAGTCTACCCTGGTCTACCTAAATGAATATGTCCTTTCTAACCGCTGGAGCCTCAGAGGAACTTGAACCTGACAGATGAATTCTTTCATATTGGGAGGTTAGGTTGGGGTAAAGAAGTTGTTGGCAGAGACTTGTAGTCTTTTTTCTCTCTGATCGCAGCTCGCGAATCTCCTTCAGAACCAGGCGGTGAAAGGCAGAGCAGTTGGAGCCCTCCTGAGAGCCCTCTTCCGAGGTAACGATAACAAATGCCCTCCTGTCTCCCTTGCTCCGTTGGTAGAGCTGTTTGCTTGGGGCGCATATTGCTATTTTTCATGCTGTTTGCAGCCCCACTGAGACTTGGCTGTGTGTCTGGGAGATTTTACGGAATCAACTAAAGCAGCAAGTCTCTTGCGGGTTTCAATAATTTTACTGGAGGGGGTTGCAGTGGCTGCCTGAGGTGGGATGGCTGGTTTGGGGGCCTATAAAGGGCGCATTTCACAAAATCAGCTTTGGTTTCCTTTTGCTTTGCTTTTTTTAAAAATATATTTTATTGATTTTTTACAGAGAGGAAGGGAGAGGGATAGAGAGTTGGAAACATCAATGAGAGAGAAACATCGATCAGCTGCCTCCAGCACACTCCCCACTGGGGATGTGCCCGCAACCCAGGTACATGCCCTTGACCGGAATCGAACCCGGGACCCTTGAGTCCGCAGGCCGACGCTTTATCCACTGAGCCAAACCGGTCAGGGCTCCTTGTGCTTTTCAAATGGTGGAGAAGACAGTAGCAGTGGTTAGTGCCTGGTCTGCTTAAGGGGCTAAGAGTTGTGGGATTTAATGAAATGGGATATAGAGATTCTTCATTTCCAGCGGGGTATATTTGTTTCCATATTTTGAAAAAGGGCCAGTTCTGCATTTTTTTTGCAGATTGTGACTCAGAGTGACTTTTTAAATTGTGGTAGAATATATGCTACAAGGCAAAAAAAAAAAAAGTGGCTTTATACTCTTAGCAGTGCATTTTAACTTGGTTTAGTTTTCAAGGGTCAAAAACACATTTTCCTGCCCTGGCTGATTTGCCTCAGTGGATAGAGTTGGCCCACAGACTGAAGGGTCACGGGTTCGATTCTAGTCCAGGGCAGGTACCTTGGTTGCAGGCTCGATCATTGGCCCTACTCGGGGCAAGTGCAGGAGGCAACCAATTGATGTGTCTCTCTTACATCGATGTTTCTGTTTCTACCCCCTTCCACTCCAAAAATCAATGGGAAAATATCCTCGGGTAAGGATATAAAAGCTCCTATATAATAAAACCCTAATGTGCAAATCGACCAAACGGCGGAATGACTGGTCACTATCATACGCACTGACAACCAGGGGACAGACGCCCAACATAGGAGCTGTGCCCTGGTGGTCAGTGTGCTCCCACAGGGGGAGTGCCACTGAGCCAGAAGCCGGGCTCACAGCTGGCAAGCGCAGTGGCAGGGGCGGGAGCCTCTCCCGCCTCTGCTGCAGGCGGGTGGTAAGGAGCGAGGGGTCCTGGACTGTGAGAGGGTTGTCTGACTGCCGGGGATTGAGCCTAAGCCAGCAGGCGGACATCCCCTGAGGGGTCCTGGGCTGCGAGAGGGCGCAGGCTGGGCTGAGGGACACACAAATACACACACACACACACACACACACACACCAGTGCACGCATTTTGTGCACCAGGCCTCTAGTAAATAAATAAATACACATCTTCCTGTGCATGAAAAAATTTTCAAGATTGGTTGAGTTGACCTTTATAGAAACTTGCTAAATGACTATTTCGTAGAAATAGCCAAGAAAAGGAGGTTAGGTGAAAGAAAGAAGAGTAATTTTTTTCCTGGACAGACAAACCTGGGGAAGATTATTATGGCTCCCACCTATTTTCATCTTATTTAAAAATACAGACTTGGAAAGCCTGGTTTAAAAGTAGCATGAGTTATGGAGTACTTGTGGAAACTACCTCCTAATCATTTTAATTCATTGATTGTATAAAAGACCAGTAGTAGTTAAGACGACATTTAAATAAAATTGAGATATATTCCACATACTAGAAAATTCACCCTTTAAAAGTGTACAGTTTTTTTTAATTGAGATATAATTGACATGTCATACAATTTATCCATTTAAAATGTGCAATTCAGTGGCTTTTAGTATAGTCACAGAGTTGCACGACCATCACCACAATGCATTTTAGAGCATTTTTATAGTCCTGAACAGAAACTCTGTACCCCTTCACTGTCACCTCCCAGGGGCTATTGGCTTTAAATTTTTTAAAAATATATTTTTACTGATTTTATAGTGGAAGGGAGAGGGAGAGGGAGATAGAAACATCAGTGATGAGAGAGAATCATTGATCAGCTGCCTCTTGCACGCCCCATGCTGGGGATCGAGCCCGAAACCCAGGCATGTGTCCTGACCAGGAATCGACCTGGTTCATAGGTCGATGCCCAGCCACTGAGCCACGCCAGCCTGGCTGGGGCTACTGGCTTATAACGTCTCCTGAGCTAGCGGAAGGCAGTGGGGTGGGATGAGTGGATGTTAAATGCCAAGCTCACTTCTCCCTGAGATTCTGCTGTTTTTCTTAAATACTCCCTGGATGGTTAGACATCTCTGGTTAATTTCCAGAGTTCTGAACAAGCTGGTTTTCACGGTTTTTGTCAGTGTTCTCTTTTTGCTTTTCTGGAGGAAAGAATCTTCCAAGATCTGTATTACTCAGACATCACCCAGTGCTGATATTTTGAAGTTTGTTAAAGACATTTAATTTGGGTTATGGACCCAAAAAAGTGTCCAGTAGTTTTTAATTCTTTTAAAAATGAATGACGTAGGTGGAAGAAGAAAAGATGACATTTTCAGCCAACTGCCTAAGTTACTTTTTCAAAACTTCTAAACACCACAGTCATCAGTATTTTGATCATTCTTTTTCTGTGTTACACTACAAAGCTGTATGATTTTTTCCTATTTACTTACCCTTCAACCTTGTAAGACTTGTCCTTTTGTTTCTGTACACCTTTTTAAAACAAGGCTCCCCCTGCTCTGAGGAAGCCGGAGCTCTTAGGAGACGCAAGATATACACCTGCTGTACCCAGCTGGTGGAATCAGGGGACTTGCAGAAAGAAATAGCCTCTGAGATCATCGGATTGCTGATGCTGGAGGTGAGCTGGAAAGCAAACACACTTTTGGTTTTGGGTAGATTTGGGGGGTGGGGTGGGCCTTTGTTGTAATTTGTTGAGGGAGGGAAATCAGATGTGCCAAGCCTAGCACAGGTCCTGTTTATGAATGGGAACTATTAAAAGACAAAATAGCCCTAACTGGTTTGGCTCAGTGAATAGAGCATCGGCCTGCGGACTCAAGGGTCCCAGGTTCGATTCCGGTCAAGGGCATGTACCTTGGTTGCGGGCACATCCCCAGTGGGGGGTGTGCAGGAGGCAGCTGATCGACGTTTCTAACTCTCTATCCCTCTCCCTTCCTCTCTGTAAAAAATCAATAAAACATATTTAAATAAATAAATAAATGACAAAATAGTTGATGGGTGGGCCGTAAACCATCTAGGTGGTTCTGTTATGTTTCTGGTGTAAAGGACGTGTATCTCTTTGAAGAGCTGGCATATTTGAAAACATAAGGAACTGGTGGAGGATTCTGACCTTTGCAATCCTTTTTTTTTTTTTTTTTTATAGTATATTTTTATTGATTTCAGGGAGGAAGGAAGAGGGAGAGGGAGAGAGAGAAACATCCATGATGAGAGAGAATCATGGATTGGCTGCCTCCTGCAAGTCCCCTACTGGGGATCGAGCCCATAACTCAGGCATGTGCCCTTGACCGGAATCAAACCTGGGACCTTTCAGTTCGCAGGCCGACGTTCTATCCACTGAACCAAACCTGCTAGGGCTTAAGTATATTTTTTTTTATTGATTTCAGAGAGGGAGAGGGAGAGATAGAAACATCAATGATGAGAGAGAATCATTGATTGGCTGCCTCCTGCACGCCCCCTACTGGGGATCAAGCCCACAACCCAGGTATGTGATCTTGACCCTTCAGTCTGCAGGCTGACGCTGTATCCACCAGTATTCTTTGGAGTCCTAAGACAAACCGGCTAGTGCAATCCTTTATCATGACAAGCTTGTACCAGAGAAAAAGGGTGCCCTGAGTCCCTGATAGGGCCAGTTCTGGTCTCATTGCCAGTTCTATTAATTCAGCAAAAGACTCTGTTTCTTGGAAAGAGATAGCCAACATTTGGGTTTCTGTTCAATTTTTTTTTTTTTTTAATCCCATGAACTCTTAGGTCCACTGTTTCCCAGGACCATTGTTGGTTGAATTAGCCAATGAGTTTATTGGTGCAATCAAAGAGGGCAGCCTAACGAATGGAAAATCTTTGGAGTTATTACCCATCATTCTCACGGCCCTTGTTACCAAAAAGGGCAATCTGGCATGTGGAAAAGGTAAGTTTCTTCCCACTTTAGTGGCTTTTCTCTATTCTCGTAACCAAATTTATTCTCAGTGTATTTGCATTTCTAGATGAACTGAGTGGGGAAGAATCTAAGAAGCAGTTGATCAGCACCCTCTGTTCTGGCAGGTGAGTCCTTCTCATTACTGTGTAGAACTTTCTCATGACTGTAAAGGTCAAAAGAAAGAATTCCTGCCATAGCCGGTTTGGCTCGGTGGATAGAGCATCTGCCTGCGGACTGAAGTCCCGGGCTCCATTCTGGTCAGGGGCACATGCCCGGGTTGTGGGCTCCAACCCCAGTGAGGAGTGTGCAGGAGGCAGCCAATGGATGATTCTCTCATCATTGATGTTTCTATCTCTCTCTCCCTCTTCCTTCCTCTCTGAAATCAGTAAAAATATACTGAAAGAAAGAAGAGGAAGAAGGAAGAATTCCCATTGGTTTTAGGAATTCATGTCACTGAATGTTTTAGTTCATTTATAATGTGCCACTTGTATAAAACCACTTAGGCTGTGATGCATTTTTGAGTGATTATTTACTACATTCTTTGTTCTAAGATTATACATATAATTTCTGTTTATTTGACTGTTCATCTTAACACAGCAGTTTAGTCCGCCAGTATTATTTGGAGTCGTAAGATCCATAAGGCTGGGAAATAACCCTTCTGCTATATCTTTTATATTTTTTTGAGGGAGTGGAGTATGTAAGTGATGTTTATATCTTCAAACCCAGAAATATGGGAATTACCCTAAGAAAAGAGTCCAACATAAAAGAAAATTCTCATATATGGATATGTTCAACAAAGACATTGGTGATCAACTTAATCATAAAATAACAGAGACATGAAATTTATACCCATTAAGAGTAAAATGTATAAAGACATACATTGAAGATGAAAAAGCCTTCACTGTATAGTCAGTGAAATATAAAGAGAATGATACTGAGTTATAGAAAACTATGATTATAGTTAGGCATATTAAAAAGAACCAGAAGGAAATACCCAACATTATCTAAACCAAAGATGACCACTTTTTTTTTTTTTTGATTTTTTACAGAGAGGAAGGGAGAGAGATAGAGAGTTAGAAACATCGATGAGAGAGAAACATCGATCAGCTGCCTCCTGCACACTCCCTACTGGGGATGTGCCCGCAACCAAGGTACATGCCCTTGACCGGAATCGAACCTGGGACCTTTCAGTCCGCAGGCTGACGCTCTTTCCACTGAGCCAAACCAGTCAGGGCAAGATGACCACTTTTATATTTTCTTATATAAAGATCTTTTACATAAATTATATTAGGCATGTATATCAGCACATATATATTTATCCATTGATTCATTTGTTTTTAAATTTGATTTTTTACAGAGAGGAAGGGAGAGGGAGAGAGAGAAACATCAATGATGAGAGAGAATCACTGATTGGCTGCCTCTGTACACCCCTGACCGAGAATTGAACTGTGACCTCCTGGTTCATAGGCTGACGCTCAACCACTGAGCCACGCCGCTGGGCTGATTCATTTGTTTTTAATTACACAAAGGATCTTATTCAGTACACATTGTGTTATTCATATCCCACTTCTGTTCATGTCTGTGTATAAAACTACATTTTTTTTTGCATCATTTTTTTAATAGTTCTACAGTAGTCTATTTGGCTAATATCCAGTTGTTAGATTCCCCTCCCCCCCAATAATATTCGATCAATACCGTTTTGCTATTATAACAAGTGCTGCAGTGAACATATATGTCTGGGTGACCTGTTACAAGCATGCAGAGGGGGTATCTTTCTAATAGAGACTTGGGTGGGTCTGTGCTTATGTGCATATACGTATAAATATATATATATATTTTTTAATCCTCACCCGAGTATTATGTGCACCTTTAAAGTCGGGGAGTCTTGTCTTCCCAGGAGGCTGTGTCAGTGTACACTCCCTGAAACGGCAGGTGAGCAGTGTTTCTTTGCCACAATCTCACCAGCATTGAATATCATCAGACTTTGATTACTTGCCAGTCTGCTAGGTTAAAAGCATGTATTTCGTGGTTTTACATGTAATCTCTTTGATCTTGTTTCCCAGTGTTACCAAATCACACCTGAAATGGCCCTAATTTTCCCCCCTCCTTCCTCATTTTATAAGTTAAAATGCGGTGAACTTACATCTTCTTCGTTATTATCTTTAACCAGATGGGATCAGCGATACGTGATTCAGCTCACCTCCATGTTCAAGTAAGCATCATCCTGCCCTTTTCTCCTCTGTCCTGCGTGTGAGCTCCCCTGCTACCAGCTGAAATGTAACAGCTCACACCCACTCTCTCCCCAGTGAGCGTGTTGGTACCTCTATTTTCTGTTACAGGATTTCCCCCCACTCTCTCTTTTTTGCTTTATTTGCTTTCTTAAAGTATAAGTTTATGATTTTTTTCCAAGGCGACTTTGCTTAGGTAAGGTTCTTGGTTTCCTTTAAGGTTCTCTGTTGGAGAAAATGCAGAAGGGGCATTATAATATTCTAGTATCTCCCACATTAGGCTGTGGCGTGATTAGGCTCTGGCCCTTAGAATTTTTGATCCACAGGGATGTGCCTCTGACTGCAGAAGAGATGGAACTCGTGATGGAAAAGGTGTTCAAGATGTTCTCCAAGCTGAACCTGCAGGAAATACCACCTTTGGTCTATCAGCTGCTGATTCTCTCCTCAAAGGTAGGAGGACAGCATTGTTTCTTTTCTTTTAATATTTTTATTGATTTCAGAGAGGAAAGGGGAAGGAGAGAGAGAGAAACATCAATGAGAGAGAATCATGGATCGGCTGTCTCCTGCACGCCCCACACTGGGGATGGAACCCACAACCCGGGCATGTGCCCTGACCGGGAATCAAACTGGTGACCTCCTCGTTCATAGGTCAGTGCTCAACCACTGAGCCACACTGGCCGGGCTGTATTGTTTCTTTTTTAACTCCAGTGGGATGTCCAGCCAGGGCCCTTCAGCTTATTCTTACCCTTGATGTACCTACAAGGCCATGGTTGCTTTCATGCCATGTTCGGTGATTTGATCTAGTAAAAAGGTCATGCTCCTCAGCCCAGGAAGACAGCTTGTCAGAATGTTTGGTGTGTGATAGGAAAAGGAATACAGATCTCAGAAAGGGTGGGCTATAGGCCCCTTAAGTCTGACATTAAGATGTCTTTTAGCCCAGCCGGTGTGCTTCAGTGGTTGAGTGTCAACCCATAAACCAGAGGTCATGGTTCGATTCCCCGTCAGAGCACATGCCCGGGTTGTGGGCTCCATCCCCAGTGTGGGGCGTGCAGGAGGCAGCTAATCAATTTCTCTCTCATCATTGATGTTTCTCTCTCTGTCTCTCTCTCTGAAATCAATAAAAACATATTTAAAAAAAAAGATGTTTCTATGTCTCTGTTCCTTTCCTCTCTCTAAAAAAAAATCAATGGAATCTTTATTTTTATTTATCTTTTTATTTTTTTATTAATTTCTATTTTTATTGTTTAAAGCAGCGGTCGCCAACCTTTTGGGCCTCATGGACCACCAGTTGGCAACTGCTGGTTTAAAGTATTATATATGTCTCCTTTTCCCCCCATCAACCCCTCCCTGGCCACTCTCACCTCCCAGGACAAGCCCCCACCGCCCCAGTGGCTGTGTCCATTGGTTATGCTAATATGCATGCATACAAGTCCTTTGGTTGATCTCTACCCCTCCCCTCCTCTGCCCCGCCCTCCCCTGCTTTCCCTCTGAGGTTTGATAGTCTGTTTGGTGCTTCTCTGTCTTTGGATCCATTTTTGTTCATCAGTCTGTGTTGTTCATCATATTCCACAAGTGAGTGAGATCATGTGAAATTTATCTTTCTCCGACTGGCTTATTCCGCTTAGCATAATGCTCTCCAGTTCATCCATGCTGTTGCAAATGGTAAAAGTTCCTTCTTTTTTATAGTGGTGTAGTGTTCCCTTATGTAGATGTACCACAGTTTTTTAATCCACTCATTTGCTGATGGGCACTTAGGCTGTTTCAGTGGAAACATTTTTTAAAAAAAGATGTATTTTAAACCCAATTTTAACGTGAAAGTATTCCACATTCATAAATTCTTACTGTGACTCTAGGTTGTAATTTGTGTGTTTAAATTTATCCTTGAGAAGCCTTTAAGCTGAAAAGTTCAACTTGCTGATCTTGCCTGTTCTGTGTTTTTTTCAGGGGAGCAGAAAGAGGGTGTTGGAAGGCATCATAGCTTTCTTCAACGAGCTAGATAAGCAGCACAAAGAGGAACAGAGTGGTGACGAGTGAGTAAATCAGTTTAGAAACAAAACCCCTTTTACAGATGTATCTCCTCATTGTGCATCGTAGTTACTTCACTGTTCTCTAACCTTCCGGTCCCTGCCTTCACCTCTGAGCCCAGAGCTTCCCTAACCCTCTCCTAGCCGCCCAGTAATAAAGTTAAAAGAACCGTGCAGCCTCCTCAACTCTTTTCATTTGCACCTTTCTGGGAAAATAGCAGTAACTGTTCTGTAAGTTGTAAGTTTAAAAGCTATTTATTATTAAGTGTCTCCTCTGTGCCAGGAACTGTGTGGTCCTGGGTCTACAGCGGTGAGCCCGTCAGTCAGGCAAGGCCCCTGCTCTCGTGGAGCTTAAATTTTAGTGAGAAGAGAACAGAAAATGAGGAAAACATTAGAGTGGAAAGTGCATCTAATTCAGATGGATGATGTGATAGTGGCAGCATAGCCACTATCACAGCATTGTGTTGGGTAGTCAGGGAGACCTCTCTGAGAAGCTGCTGTTTTAATTGAATGGTAAGAGCCACAATATGTAGATCAGGGAAAAGAACATTTTAAGTTAGTGAAACAGTTAGTACAAAGGCAGGAGACAGCACGGCATGTCTGAAAAGGGATTTTTTTTACAGCAAATATTTGTAAGTGCTTATCTGTGCCACGTGCTGTTTTAAGCACTTTAAACCTCATAACAACCTTATTTTGTTTCTATTTTTTGGGTGCAGAAACCAAGGCACCGAGAAATTGAGGAATTTCCCAAGATTCTCTAGCCAGGGCCTGGTGGAGCGGGGTTTGAATCCAGGCAGCTTGGCTGTAGAATTCACACTCTTTTTTTTTTTTTTTCTTGTTAATGTGAGAGAGAGAGGAAAGGAGAGCGAGAAAGAGAATATCAATTTATTCTTCCATTTATTTATGCATTCATTAGTTGCTTCTTGTATGTGCCCTGGCTGGGGATCAAACTCACAACCTTGGTATATCGGGACAATGCTGTAACAAAGTGAGCTACCCAGCCAGGGCTAGAATTCACACTCTTAGTCCTGTTGCAGCCTACTCCCTCTGCTGTGGAGTAACTTGTAGTTATTTGGCTTCGAAGGTGATCTTGTTACTCAGGAAAGACTGACAGAAATCGGTTTCGGAGGAAATAAGCCCAGCTGTGACGCTGTTGCGTTTGAGGTGTGTGTTAGCATTCCATGCAGAGGTGTTTAGCAGGCAGTCTGGTGTTACAGGGAGAGGCCAGAGTGGAGATAGAGGTCGGAAGGGACCAGATGGGGTCACCTAGGGAAAGTGAGAGGAGAAGAGAAAGAAACGCAGTGCTGAGCCCAGAGGCATCCCACCATTAAAAGGAGGGTGAGCCCAGCTGGCGTGGCTCAGTGGTTGAGCATCGACCTGGGAACCAGGAGGTCACGGTTTGATTCCTGGTCAGGGCACATGCCTGGGTTGTGGGCTCGACCCCCAGTGTGAGACGTACAGGAGACAGCCAATCCATGATTCTCTCTCATCATTGATGTTTCTCTCTCTTCCTCCCTGAAATCAATGAAAATATTTAATAAATAAAAAATAAATAAAATGGAGGGTGAACCAGCAAAAAAAAAAAAAGAAAGAAAATTGATTAGAGGCCTGTGACAGTGCTCCAGAACCTCAGAGAAGAAAGTACGTCAAGAAAGAGGTGTTCGACTGTGTGGAGTTTGCTGAGGCGTTAATATGGGACTTGATTGGTTTTGGCAGCAGATGGATCATTTGGAACCCTTGATACTAGCCAGTGGCATTGGGGGTGGGGAATTGGGAGGGGACAGAGCCTAAATGAATTGTATTTAACTGGGAAGAGGACAAGAAGTGGAAATAATGACTGTAGACACTTCAGGAAGTTTTGTTGCAAAAGGGAGCAGAGAACGAGGCGGTGGAATCGGTACTTGCTGCCTTCCTCCAGCGACCATGAGTTCAGCCCGCGTTGGTCCGCTTGTTCATCGGAGCATCTGCCCTGTTGTCTCTTCATACTTTTCTGTTGACTCTTTCAGGCTCTTGGATCTTATTACCGTGCCGTCAGGTGAACTTCGTCACGTGGAAGGCACCGTTATTCTCCACATTGTGTTTGCCATGACATTGGACTGTGAACTAGGCAGAGAACTCCTGAAACACTTAAAGGTAGCAGCAAACTCTTGAGGTGACCCGGGATCTCTGTGAAGCAGGGATGTCTGAGCTCAGGCCCCTTCTATGCCAGTTCATGACAGGAAGGAAGCAAGGAGGAATATTGCAGAATGACCCTGGGTCTAGAGCAAGCATGTCAAACTCGTGGCCGGCGGGCCACAAGTTTGACATGCTTGGTAGAAGATCTCTTTTTTGACTTTGACGTCACCACATTGGTAAGCAAGTTCCATTTTAACCATTTGTATGCCATAAGCGTCTACGACGCAAGCGGCGCATCTTTTTTTAATTCACAATATCGTAGCAGTTACCTGGTGAAAGCCATTCCTTAAGTGTTCTAGTGTTTGAAAAGAAAAAGCCCGGCCAGCGTTGCTCAGTTGTTGAGCTTCGACTTATGAACCAGGAAGTCACAGGTCGATTTCTGGTCAGGGCACATGCCCAGGTTGCAGGCTCAACCCCCAGTGTGGGGCATTGCAGGAGGCAGCTGATCAATGATTCTCTCTCATCGTTGATGTTTCTATCTCTCTCTTCCTCTCTGAAATCAATAAAAAATATATTAAAACAAAAAAAAATTTAAAAAGGAAGATGAGAACTCTTCAGCAAGGAACTGAAATTTTAATCTTAACTCCACTAGTATCTTATGTTAACGTCAACACTGACCTGTTTGCCCATTTATGAATTAGGGATATTGCCTATTTCTAGTATATTATGAGGTTTTGTGAAACTAAGTCATTCATTAAATATTTGTGAAGTACTAAGATAAAAATCAGAAGGATTCCAAACTCTTTTAAAGAAAGGTAGTATACAGATAAAGGACCTATTTTCCCCTAATATTTTGTTTTGAAATGTTTAACCCACAGAAAAGTTGAAATATTTTAGCAGGACAAACATCTGTCTACCCTTCACCTAGATTTACACATAAATGAATGAGTATGTATGAGCCAGTGAAACTATAAGGCCACTGAAATCTGAATTTTATTTAATTTTCATGCATCATGAAATATTCCTTTGATATTTTTCTCCATCAACAATTTAAAAACGTAAAAACAACTTGTAGCTCATGGGCTGTATAAAAACAGGCTGGATTTGGCCTGCAGGCTGTCGTTTGCCAACCTCTGTGCGCTGGCATTACATCCGAAGGCTCATGGTTAGCAGGCTGTCTACTGCTGCTGATGCTAAATCTTCTGCTTAAGACAACGACCATCAGTTTTCTTCATTTGCAAAAATACATGTTTCCTTTTATAATTCGAAAGTCATCCATGGGATCATAATTTGAGATCATGTGACAGGCCTTGTCCTCAGCAGCTTTCACATGTAGTTTTTGTCTTATGTACTGAGGATTCTTGGCCTCCATCAGTAATTTCCTTGTCCTCAGCAGCTTTCACGTGTAGTTTTTGTCTTCTTATGTACTGAGGATTCTTGGCCTCCATCAGTAATTATGCTGGGAGTTGCAAAATGGTAGAATGAAAATTAAAATGGTTTTTCTGCATTATTGATTGCCCTTTTTCTGTGAAAAGAGCCTTCCTTTTGCCTTCTAATTTTTTGGGGAATATCAGTACGTACCCATGAACCTTTTTAAATTCAGTGTACGCAAAGCATTGCTCAAAGTGAGCCATATTTGGCCACCTGGATCCTTCTAATTTGCTCATTTGTCCTTCTGACCCCTTTAGTCCTTGGACATGTTTATGGCATAAACTACCCAAGGCTCACTTTGTACATTCCTTGCCCCATCCTGGTACCAGCCATTTCTTTTTTTCATTGTATGTCTTATTATTGAGTTTGAAGAATTCTTTGTGTATTCTGGGTATAATCCCTTTATTATATATATATGTAGCACATATTTTTTCTAGTCTATGGCTTGTCTTTTAATTTTCTTAGTGGTGTCTTTTGAAGTACAGAAAAGTTCTGAATTTGGATAATGTCCAATATATCTATTTTTTTCTTACATAATTTTGCTTTTGGTATTGTGTATAAGAAAGTATTTGCCTAATTCAGGTTCTTAAAGATTTTCTGCTGTTTTCTTCCAAAAGTTTTATAGTTTTAGCTCTGACATACAGGTTTCTGATGTATTTAAGGACCTTTTTTTAAGTAGGCTGTGCTACACTTTTAAGATGGAAGTAATGACTCCTTTTTTGTTTATCTGTTCTAGGCAGGACAGCAAGGAGATTTCAGTAATAATTACATATGTCCCTTCAGCATTGCCCTCCTGCTCTCTGTAGCAAGAATACAAAGGTTTGAGGAGCAGGTATTTATTAATGACTTTTTGGTTCCTTCTATAGCTGATACAGAGTTCAAGAGCCTGTATTTTTTTTTCATTATTATTATCCTTTCCTAAACAATTCCACCTCAGTCCTGCCAGCAGCAAATTCCTCTACAAGACATGTAGGGCCCTAGCCAGTTTGCCTTAGTGGGTAGAGCGTCGGCCCTCGGACTGAAGGGTCCTGGGTTCAATTCCAATAAAGAGTCTGGATCCCAGGGCTTTGTGCAGGAGGCACCAGTTGATGTGTGTCCGTCTCTGTCCCTTCCACTTCTCTATGGAAAAGTATCCTCGGGTGAGGATTAACAACAATAAAAAAAGACATGTAGGCCCACACTGTTGCTTGAAGACTTTTCTTCAGGTACTTGCTTTATACCTCTATTTCCTATTGTTTGGGAAGAGAGGTGAATAAAAATGGAAACATCACACAGTACAGGTAGCAAGGATGGGAAGTTTAGCTGAGTATTCAGCAGTTCTGTTATGGTCTATTATGTTCTACTAGAGGCCTGGTGCATGAATTTCGTGCACTGAGGTGGGGCGGGGGGGTGTCCCTCAGCCCAGCCTGCACCCTTGCCAATCTGGGACCCCTTGGGAGATGTCTGACTGCCGTCAGACATCCCTCTCAAAATCTGGGACTGCTGGTTCCCAACCGCTCACTTGCCTGCCGGCCTGATTGCCCCCAACTGCCCTCCCCTGCAGGCCGGGTCGCCCACAGCTGCCCTCCCTTGCAGACCATCTTGTGGTAGCCATCTTGTGCCAGTGTGTGACGGTCAATTTGCATATTACCTCTTTATTATATAGGATTAGCTTTCCAAGAAATTGTCCCTGATCACATTGAAATAAGGTGAATAGGTTAGTTGCAAGGATGAAAGGATAAAATTCTTTGCCCTTTTTGCTCATGTGTTCTCTACTTGTGGGAAGGCCTGTCTCTTAAGTTCCCACTGAAAGTCATAATTTTTATGTCTTACTCATCTAATGAGACAGTTGTCATGGGGATATGAGAGTAGAGCAGCAAGTAGGAACTATGACAAGGTTAAGATTCTGTGGCAGGGAACATCATTTTTTGCTTCATTTTCCTATTTCTTTCATTGTATTAGGTGTTTGACCTTTTAAAGGCTTCAGTTTTTAAAAGCTTTAAGGATCTTCAGCTTCTCCAAGGCTCAAAATTTCTTCAGAATCTAGTCCCTCATCGGTCCTGTGTTTCAACCATGATCTTGGAAGTGGTAAAGAACAGGTGAGTTCATGAACCACACCCTAGTAGGTTCCTCAGGTGTTTGGTGTGAGAAAATGTGATGCCATACCTATGGCCCATCAGAGAAAACTGCTGACATTTAATACAGTTCATGTTTGTGTAAGTTCCTTTTTAACCCTTTGTGTGCCAACCAATATCCTAGGGCAGTGATGGCGAACCTATGACACGCGTGTCAGAGGTGACACGCGAACTCATTTTTTTGGTTGATTTTTCTTTGTTAAATGGCATTTAAATATATAAAATAAATATCAAAAATATAAGTCTTTGTTTTACTATGGTTGCAAATATCAAAAAATTTCTATATGTGACACGGCACCAGAGTTAAGTTAGGGTTTTCCAAAATGCTGACACGCCGGCCTATGGACTGAAGGGACCCGGGTTCGATTCCAGTTAAGGACATGTACCTTGGTTGCTGGCACATCTCCAGTAGGGTATGTGCAGGAGGCAGCTGATTGATGTTTCTCTGTCATCGATGTTTCTAACTCTCTATCCCTCTCCCTTCCTCTCTGTAAAAAATCAATAAAAAAAAACAAAAACTTACGGAAACCTTTACTACATTGACATATTTAGCAATATCATCTTCACTAATAAAAGCAGACTTAGAACTAGACGCCATTTCAAAGCTTTAATAGCGCTCCCGGCACTTTTGGCACTTCAGGAGGAGCGCGATCACGCTCCCCGGCACTCTAGGGGTTAACTTATTACTGGTTGATATTGGTTGCCCTTTCACTGTAAGAATTCCTGTCTTCCCTAAACGCTGACGTTTTTTCCTTTTATTTTCTTTGAGTAACCCCTTTCCCTTTTCTCTCTGTTCTCTCCCATTAGCCATTGGACTTTCTTGATCGCTGTGCCATATCTCTCATTTTTTCTTTCATGCTTTTCATATTGTTGTCTTTTTATGTGAAGTTCTACAAAAATCCCTTAACTCTTTCTTCAAATTAATTTGTTCTTCAGCTCTCTCCATTTTACTCATCGGTCCATCAGTTGGGTTTTTCACTCCAGCAATCATGTTTTTCATTTCCAAAATTTCCAGTTTCTTTTATAACAGTTTGTTTTTGTTTCATGCTATTGTATTTTTTTTTTTAAATCCTCACCCGAGGATATTTTTTCATTGATTTTTAGGCAGGGCGGGAAAAACAGAGAGAAATATTGATGTGAGAGAAACACGTTGATTGGTTGCCTCCTGCACGAGCCCTGACCAGGGCCCCGCTGGGAAGGAACCTGCAACCAAGGTAAGTGCCCTTGACTGGAATCGAACCCGGGCCCCTTGGGTCCGCAGGCTGATGCTCTATCCAATGAGCCAAACCAGCTAGGGCCATGCTATTATATTCTTACTAGAGGCCCAGTGCACGAATTCGTGCACGGGAGGGGTCCCTCAGCCTGGCCGGTGATCAGGGCTGATGGGGACTGTCTTGCCCAGTCCCAATCGGGGCTGGCCAGCTGGTGGGAGGTTGGCTGGACCCGGGGAGGGACCGCAGGAGGTTGGCCGGCTGTGGGAGCACACAGACCACCAGGGGGCAGCTCCCTGGGGGTCAGTGCGCATCATAGCAACCAGTCGTTCAGTCACTTAGGTTTTTAGATATATAGAGAGATTTCTCTGAGGATAATCATTATACTTTTAAAACCTCCCATGTGTTCCAATAACCTTTTCCCTCAGATATTAGTTCTATTCAGTGAGTCTGGTGCTTCTCTTTCAAGACAGCTTTTTTTTTCTTGTATTTGCTGATTATTGCTTGTCTCCTTACTGTTTCTGATGTTCCCCATTAGTTCATCTCAGAGGGCCGCACCTACTTACCACAGTCTAGCTCTGATCTGATAGCGGTAGATGTGCTAAGGGCTGATCGTCTAGGCGTGTGGCCCCATATCCTCCCGCGTGTCGCCATCCTCCCCGAGAGCCGCTCTGCCTCTAGGCCCAGGATCCTCTACTCACACATGTCAGCTCAGGGCTGTCTTGTCAGGGCTCACTTGTTGGCATAAAGTGGGGACATAGCGGGTCTTGGAGGAGAAGGTGGCGAAGGATGCTGTGTACCATAAGGATGCATGAGGAGGAACGGTTCTGGTGAAGACTGTTGGTTATCGTTATCGGATCAAGTTTGGGAGCTGTGTAACATGGCAACGAAGATAAAGGTAAGGTGTTTCACTACACTTTTTTTTTTTTTTTTAACTAAGCTTTGTTTTCTTGCAGTGTCCATAGTTGGGATCATGTTACCCAGGGCCTGGTCCAGTTTGGTTTCATTTTAATGGATTCATATGGGCCAAAGAAGATTGTAGATGGACAAGCTATTGAAAGCAGCCCAGGTCTTTCTAGAACACCAAGCCAGCATGCATGTAAGCTGGGAGGTGACATCCTGTTGGAGACTTTTAAGGTGAGACTCTAGTTTGGCAGCCACTTCCTGATTTCATTAAATGATATCATAAACGGGGCATGGAGTTTGGAGGACAGGAAATTTGAGTTTCGGGAACAGATTGGGGTAGTAATTGACACATTACAGTTCTAGTTTAATGGAATACATACTTTCTCATCTTTTATTTGTATGAGTTTTTCATTCTGTTTTTTATTCATTCTGATAATTTCTTTTTTAAAATAAATCTTTATTGTTGAAAGTATTACATATGACCCATTTCCTCCCCCATTACTCCCTCCAGCCCGTCCCCACCCCTGATAATTTTTTAGAAGTATGAATATATCCATTCTGATAGTTTCTTTTTTTAAATAAATCTTTATTGTTGAAAGTATTACATATGACCCATTTCCTCCCACCCATTTCCTCCCAGCCCGCCCCCACCCCTGATAATTTTTTAGAAGTATGAATATATGTTAGCTTTCCCATGGTTTCCTCCAGCAGTAAATCATTTCTGAGTGTTTTTTAATGCTATTTATTTATACAAAAAAATAATCTTTTACATTGCTGTAGAATATCAGACTTGAAGAATCATGCTTATTAGTTTGTTTTTGAAGAACCAAAATGGGGAATTTACCTTTTTTAAACTCGTTACTATATTATGACTATCATCTCAGTCTTAATTTCTGAATCAGCTCTGAAAAATACATTTTCTTTCAAGTAAAAAAAGAAAGCTAGATCTTATCTGAGGCTAGAAAAGTTGTTTTGCTAGTGATTCCTCTAAGTCATCTTCTTTGTTTTTCTTTTCTTTTTTTAATCTTCACCTTAGGATATTTTCCCATTGCTTTGTGGAGAGAGTGGAAGGGAGGAGGGATGGTAAGAGAGAAAAAGAGAAACTTTGATGTTAGAGAGACACATGGATTAATTGCCTCCTGCATACGCCCCCACCAGGGTTGGGGATCAAATCTATAGCTCAGGTTTGTGCTCTTGACTGGGAATTGAATCCCTGACCCTTTGGTGTGAGGGCTGGTACTCTAGCCACTGAGCAACACTGGCCAGGGTATCTAAGTCTTCTTGACATGCAGTTGTTAAATGTGGCTACATGCCAAAAGTGTGGGCTGAAATTATTTGATACTAATTTTTTTTTTTCCAGAGAGGAAGGAAGAGGAAGAGAGAGAGAAACATCAATGATGAGAGAGAATCATGGATTGGCTGCCTCCTGCAAGTCCCCCACTGGGGATTGAGTGCACAACCCGGGCATGTGCCTTGACCGGAATCGAACCTGGGACCTTTCAGTTCATAGGCGGATGCTCTGTCCACTGAGCCAAACCGGCTAGGGCTATTTGATACTAATTGAAATATTAATCTAGTGTCCTGATCTGGAACTATGAAGTGAAAGTCATAGAATAGCCCTTGAGAGTTATATGTTAGATTATATAAATGACTTATTAATAGTAATCAGATTAAATAGCATTCTAAGAACAAGAGCCTTTAATAGTTTCCATTTTTAATCTTTTTTAAAACTAGGGAGGTTCCATTTGATTTCACACAGATAGATATTGGCTTTGTCAGGGCATCTCTAGAGCATATAATTGACTGCTAATAATCTCATTATTACTATCTACCTCAAATAACCCAGTTCGGGGAAGAAATTTAACTAAAATTCTGAAGTCCTTTTTAAGGCAACTATTGTGCTTCCAGACACTGGTGAAGGTGTTTTTAGGTTTCCAGACACTTTCATGGGCTTATGAATTTTACATTAAATGTGCGTATTGTCAGCAATGTGGGTGTTGGCATATAATGGATACCGAAGTGCAGTCATTTCTGTTCGATGTTGAACATTATATGTAGCGACATTTTCATTGCAGGTTCATGTTCATTGTAGGGATCTCTGTAGGTTCCTAAACATGGTCGTTTGAGGGTGGGGTTGAGAGATCCTGTCTTTTAGGTGATTCTCATTGTATCTGTCTTTGAAATAAACACTGAAGTTTTACCCATATCCAAACTGCTCTTCATTCTGCCTAACATGCGTGGATGCAGTTATAAGCTGAAAGTCACCAAGGAATGTTTTATTGGTTCTTCTGTTCTTTTTAGATCCATGAGATGATCAGACAGGAAATTCTGGAGCAGGTCCTCAACAGGGTTGTTACCAGAGCATCCTCTCCCATCAGCCATTTCTTAGGTATGGAACTTGGAAAAGGTGGCTAAAGTGCTCAGGAATATTTTCATTTCAGTGTCATAATGGTTTGATCATGGGAAAAAATTAACGATAAAAAGAAATTAACAGCCCTGGCCGGTTTGGCTCAGTGGATAGAGCGTTGGCCTGCGGACCGAAGGGTCCCCAGTCCAGTCAAGAGCATGTACCTCAGTTGCAGGCTCCTCCCCAGCCCAGGCCCTGGTCAGGGTGCCTGAGGAAGGCAACCAGTTGATGTGTTGCTCTCACATCAATGTTTCTCTCCCTCTCTCTTCCACTCTCTAAAATCAATGGGAAAATGTCCTTGAGTGAGGGTTAAAAACACATATACATAAAAAAAGCAATTAACAGGAGTTTCGTGCAGTCTTTTATTATAATGTCAGTAAAACATTGAGTCCATTCATGCTGTCTGTGGTTGTCCAGAAAGGAAGGCGCATATAACCAAGGAGTGAAGCTCTTGCCTTGCATCAGCCTTGTCTGCTTTGTGTGGTAATTGTCCTGCTGCCCCCAGGGACTCCCATTCTACCCTGCGCACTGGCAGGTCTCCGGGCCTCACCCTGTGCAGCCCTCTCCCTTCGGTCCTCTGCCGTGAACTCCAGCTGCCGGGCTTTCCTGACCCTCAGCTCTGCTCCTGTCACTCAGGGAGTCCGTGGATCCGGGTTTCCCTCTCTGTGGGTGGGGCGGCGAGAAGGCTCACTGGTTACTTCCCTTTCTCGGGGGCCGCTGTCCTGTGCTGCTCTTGTCTAGTGTCTGAACATTGCTGTTTGATATAATTGGTCCTTTTTGTTGTTGTTGAAGTTGGAGGAAAAATCCGCTCACTGTTGCTCCATCGTGGTGGGAAGCAGACGTCTGTTCCTCTTTTTACGTATTCTTGCTTCTGCATGTCATTCCTGTTTTCCTGATTTCAGTTTTCATGGGTACGGCTCCCAAATCTTCCTGTCTAGACTGCCCTCTTCCCGTAGTTCATTGCTTTCATTCCTGCTGCGTGTTTCCATTTAGTATTCTCCCTTATATCGCAAATGCAAGAGAGGTTCCTTCAGACAAGTTCTCCTTTTTATTGCCTCTATTTCTATTATCTGAGGCCTGGCTCTCCAAGTCCCAGAAGCTGGAATTCTTTTTTATCTTCTCAAATACACTTGTATCTAAATTCTCCCATTCTTTATATACACACACACACACACACACACACACACACACTAAGTGGCCAGATTATTATGACCACCCCATCAGTATTTCATTGACACTTCCAGAAATACTGAATATTGAAAACTTCCTAAGCAAATACTCTCAAGGTTTTATTATTTGCATAACTAATTCACATCATTGTACCGATGGGGTAGTCATAATAATCTGGCTGGTCATAATAATCTGGCTACTCAGTATATATATATACATATATATATATATATTTTAGAGAGGAAGGGAGAGGGAAAGAGAAACATCAGTGATGAGAGAGAATCATTGATTGCTGCCTCCTGCACACCCCCTACTAAGGGTTGAGACTGCAACCCAGGCATGTGCCCTGACCGGGAATCGAACTCCTGGTTCATAGGTCACAGCTCAACCACTGAGCCATGCCGGCCGGGCTAAATTCTCCCATCCTTTCCCTCATACTGTTACTTCCCACCATCACCCCCATCCATCGCCTGGTTCCCATCTTGTGACCTTGCACGTAGACCGCTGCCTCAGCTTCCTAACCGGCATCCCCTGCTTTCTCTTCTCTCTGCAGCAGTGCAGCCTGCACATTACCACCAGAGGGTATTCCTACCGCACCCTCCATCACTTGGGAATCACTAATTCCCTCAGCAATAACTTGTCAGCTCTGTGTCCTGCAGTTAAAGTTCTTGACAATTTGATCCAACATTAACTTCAGTTATTCGCTTATTTATTCGGAACCTTCACCCCCACTGCACAGATGTGCGCACTGCCCACTGTCCATTCCTGCACCTCCCCCTGCTTTTCCCTTGTGTGTAGCACGCCTTTGTGGCTCGTGGTGCGCTAACGTGGCCCATTGTCCAGAAGCCGGCTTAGCTTTCTCTGCTGAAGCACGCCAACCCATGGGCTCTTTCTTTGAAATCCTGCGTGATCTCTTTTTTTTACAACTTTCTAGGCCAGTGGTCAGCAAACTGCGGCTCGGCAAACCGCGGCTCGCGAGCCACATGCGGCTCTTTGGCCCC
>NW_005372109.1:367717-397779 GCF_000412655.1 Myotis brandtii
GTCAAGGGCATGTACCTGGGTTGCGGGCACATCCCCAGTAGGAGATGTGCAGGAGGCAGCTGATTGATGTTTCTCTCTCATCGATGTTTCTGGCTCTCTGTCTCTCTCCCTTCCTCTTTGTAAAAAATCAATGAAATATATTTAAAAAATCAATAAAATATAGTTACTTGACTTCCAACCGAATTAAAATTCTTGAAGGGAGCGAGACCATGTTTTGAGCTTTTGTCTCTTCCGTATAGGATCATAATACGTATGCTTACAGATAATCAAAGTTCTTAGGTGTTTATTGACTTAGCTTGGGAAGATGAAGATACTGTGTGCTACCTGTCATGCAGTACAATGGGCTTCTTTCTTAGGTAATTTTTCTAGTCTTGTACTATTGCAGCAGGCAGTGACCGTAGAAAAGTAAGTAGCATCAGTAGAAATCTATATTGCAGTATATTTGACTTGAGAAAGGAAACAAACTTATTACCGTTGCTTTCCCTGTTTTAATTTTCCTTTTATTTGAAATATCCTTAGTTATTTGCGTCAACTCATAACGGATTCTGTTTTTCAGAACTGCTTTCAAACATCATCATGTACTCGCCCTTAGTTCTTCAGAGTTGTTCTTCTAAAGTCACAGAGAGTTTTGACTATCTGTCCTTTCTGCCCCTTCAAACTGTGCAGGGGCTGCTGAAGGCGGTGCAGGTGAGTCTCCCCAGGGGAGAACCCAGGTGGGGGGAGGGGGAGTCCGATGTGTTTATGAATATAAATATGTCTAAGAAATCCTATTTCTCTTGATTCTAAAACATTAAACTTTATATTAAAAGGGCAGGAGCCCCAGCCTGGCTGGTTTAGCTCAGTGGATAGAGCGTCGGCCTGTGGACTGAAAGGTCCCAGGTTCGATCCCGGTCAAGGGCACATGCCCGGGTTGCAGGCTTGATCCCCAGTAGGGGGCGTGCAGGAGGCAGCCGATCCATGATTCTCGGTCATCATGGTGTTTCTATCTCCCTCTCCCTCTCTGAAATCAATAAAAATATATTTAAAAGGGGGCGGGGGGGGGGGAGGGCAAGAGCCCCATTAAGAAAGCATCACTCTAGAGCAGCCGTGGGCAAGGATCCGGCCCTTTTGAAATGAATAAAACTAAAAAAAAAAAAAACCCGTACCCTTTTATGTAATGATGTTTACTTTGAATTTATATTTGTTCACACAAACACTCCATCCATGCTTTTGTTCCGGCCCTCCGGTCCAGTTTAAGAACCCATTGTGGCCCTCGAGTCAAAAAGTTTGCCCACCCCTGCTCTAGACTCTGTTCTCCAAGTTTACCCGTCTTCACAGCGCTACTCTCTGGCCTTTGACTCACTTTCAAGTTAGTGATGGAATCGAAAGGCTCTTACAAAATTGCCAATTGAGGACAATAGAGTTAAAGGCTAGTTCCAATGTAGTATTTCAACTACAGTGTTGTCCTTATTACTAAGTGTGATATACACTGAAACATGTAGAAAAGTGCCTTAGAGCCCCGCTGGTGTGGCTCAGTGGTTGAGCATCAACCTATGAACCAGGAGGTCACGGTTCGATTCCTGGTCAGGGCACATGCCCGGGTTGTGGGCTTGATCCCCACTAGGGGTGTGCAGGAGGCAGCCAGTGGGTGATTCTCCCTCATCTTTGATGCTTCTATCTCTCACTCCCTCTCCCTTCCTCTCTGTAATCAGTACAAACATTGAAAAAAAAAAAAGTGCCTTAGAAAAGCCAAACAGTCACAGCATTGGGTAGCAAGGAGCTAAGGCCGATAAGCAAGCTCGTTCTGGTTTTACCCTCCGTGCTTCCTCTTTCAGCCCCTTCTCAAAGTGAGCATGTCGATGAGAGACTCCCTGATACTGGTCCTCCGGAAAGCTATGTTTGCCAGGTACGTAGCGCCCGTCTAATGTTCCTAGCAGCCCTCTCTGCCGCCTCCTCGTACAACCTGGTCACAGGGCCGTGCGAACGCCTCACCCAGCCAAACACGTTCACCAGACGGCATTGTGCACAGTGCTCTATCTCACTGACTCCAGGGCTGTCCTGCAGGGTTATTGCAGCTCCCATTTCACAGACCAGGGGCCATGACCTTCCAAGTCCAATAGGAGTTGGTGTTGGAGCCCAGATTCGAGCTTGTGATGAGGGTCCTCTGCTGTGCACTAGAATAGCCCTGCAAAGGAGGGTCAGGTGCTGGCTGGCAGCAGTTCTGAAGGGAAAACACCTTCATTGAGAAGTAAATATTAGCCACGCCGGCATGACTCAGTGGTTGAGTGTTGACCTATGAACCAGGAGGTCACGGTTTGATTCCCGGTCAGGGCACATGCCCAGGTTGCGGGCTCAATCCCCAGTGTGGGGTGTGCAGGAGACAGCCAATCAAAGTTTCTCTCTCATCATTGATGTTTCTCATCTTTCCCTCGCCCTTCCTCTGAAATCAGTAAAAAATGTAATTAAAAACAATTTTTTTAAGCTTATTTTAGTGAACATCAGAATTGTGGGCTAGTGACTGTAGACCAAATCAATTTTTGAGGGTCTAGGTCTTTTGGTTTTTGGCTTAGCCTATTCCTCCTGACCTCTCTTCCATTATTTCTTAGTATACAAACTATAGATGACAATACATCTCCTACAAAATACTCTGAGGCAAGTACTAGGTGGAAACCACTTGGGGCTTTAAGTATGAAATCACATAGGCAATATGCTGCCCTCATGGATGGCCGTAGGAACAGCCAGTGCTGTTGCCCCTGTTGTAGCATTGAGTTTTCTGTTGCTCCTTACCCAGATGCATGTCTGACAGGCTAAGGTGAATGTTGTAGCATCTATAACATGAACTCGTCATGGAGCCTCGGGGAGATGGCTGGACCATTTTACTGGGTGGAGTGTTTATCAGGCACCACGCATGGCTCTCCTTTAGGCGCAGAGAAAATCAACCATTTCCTTTGCGATTCGGCACTTACGGCCTCTCCGCACACTTGTTCTCATTCCCCACGTAGATGTGTCAGGATAGAAGGAAGTATAGGTAATGTCATGAGGTTAAGCAGATGATGAAAGCATCAGCTGCTAATTGCTGTGAACAGCTGATTTCTTATTCGAGCACATAAATTCAATTCATTCTGCTCTGTTGTGTTTCACTGTGACACATATCCCTCTCTGTACAAAACTAACTGAATTTTCAAAATATATGTTTTTTTTATTGATTTCGGAGAGGAAGAGAGAGAAAGAAACATCAGTGATGAAAGAGAATCATGGATCGGCTGCCTCCTGCACACCCTACACTGGGGATCAAGCCCACAACCCAGGCATGTGCCCTGACTGGGAATCGCACCGTGACCTCCTGGTTCATAGGTCAATGCTCAAACACTGAGCCACGCCGGCCGGGCATAACTGGATTTTTTTGACCCAGAAGCCTATTGCTATGAAATTAATACTGTTTGTTTCTTGCTTCTCTGCCTGTCCCTGAGCTAGACAGCTTGATGCCCGGAAGTCGGCAGTGGCTGGGTTTTTGCTGCTCCTGAAGAACTTCAAGGTCTTGGGCAGCCTGTCGTCCTCCCAGTGCAGCCAGGCCATCGGCGTCAGCCAGGTGAGGTGGCGCAGCCGGCTTGTGGGCGCTGCTGCGGGGCTTGGTGACATGCGCACTGGCTTCTCTTCCTCCTGTTGCTCTGGCCGTGCAGACAGTCCTGGCACAGTGCTGCTCAGGTGCTGCTGGTGGCAGTGCAGTCAGCACTGCTAATGGCAGGTCTGCTGTGCGCTCAACGCTGTGCGGGATGGTAGCCACTAGTGGCTATTGAACTGGACACTTGATATGCGGCTAGTCCACATTCAGTATGCTGTGCGTTTAAAATACACTAGGTTTTAAAGACACAGTGTGAAACTAAGGAATGTACAGTATCATTAATTTTATTTCGATGACACGTTGAGATAATATTTTGGATGTGTTGGGTTAAGTACAAAGTTAGAATTAATTTCATCAGTTCCTGTTCACATTTGGTTACCAGGAAATTTTAAATTAGATACGTGAGTTGCATTTGTGGTTTGTCCTGTTAGATACTAGGCTGAGTGCTTTACATTCATTATTTCATTTATTCTTCACAGTAGTTCTCAGAGGCTAAATACATTTATGATCTCCATCTTTTATAGTTCATTTACTTGGCACATGAACCTGTATTAAACCCTGTAATCTGAGAAAACAAAATTGTAATTGCTGAATTTACTATGCACATTAAGGGGTATTGTTGTCATCTGCATTTCTAAACTAAAAACTGCCTCTAACCCTCTCAGGATTTGGTGGGAGCAAAAAGAGCTAGGTTCTCCCAGCTCCTGAAGACGTGTGAAGAAGTCTTGTAGGCCTTTTGAGTCAACCAGGTGTGTTACGAGCTGCTGGGTTCCAGGGGCCTGAGCTCACCTGTGCCTTCCTCAGCAGGTCCACGTGGATGTCCACAGTCGGTACAATGCCGTGGCCAACGAGGCGTTCTGCCTGGAGATCATGGATAGCTTGAGGAGGTGCCTGGGCCAGCAGGCTGACGTGCGGCTCATGCTTTATGAGGTACCTCCGCAGAGTGGGAGGAAGGTCGCATCCCCCGGCTCCTCATCTTTTTTATGTTTTTAATTAATTAGGTACTTACTGTTGAATTTATTGGGATACAGTTGAGGCAGTAACTTAAACTTTTTGAATTGTTTCTCTAGCAAATAATATATTCATCTTCTTCAAAGAACTGAGAATAGGATAAAGAAAGATAGTGTTGCCCTGGCCGGTTTGCCTCAGTGGATAGAGCGTCGGCTTGCAGATTGAGGGGTCCCAGGTTCGATTCTGGTCAGGGGTGCATGCCCAGGTTGCGGGCTCGATCCCCAGTGGGGGTGTGCAGGAGGCAGCCGATCAGTGATTCTCTCTTATCATTGATGTTTCTCTCTCTCCCTCCTTACTGTTGAATTTATTGGGGTACAGTTGAGGCAGTAACTTAAACTTTTTGAATTGTTTCTCTAGCAAATAATATATTCATCTTTTTCAAAGAACTGAGAATAGGCTATAGAAAGATAGTGTTGCCCTGGCCAGTTTGCCTCAGTGGATAGAGCGTTGGCTTGCAGATTGAGGGGTCCCAGGTTCGATTCCGGTCAGGGGTGCGTGCCCAGGTTTCGGGCTCGATCCCCAGTGGGGGTGTGCAGGAGGCAGCCGATCAGTGATTCTCTCTTATCATTGATGTTTCTTGCAGATTGAGGGGTCCCAGGTTCGATTCTGGTCAGGGGTGCATGCCCAGGTTGCGGGCTCGATCCCCAGTGGGGGTGTGCAGGAGGCAGCCGATCAGTGATTCTCTCTTATCATTGATGTTTCTCTCTCTCCCTCCCCCCCCACTCCCCTCTGAAATCAATAAAAATATACTTAAAAGAAAGAAAGATAGTGTTATTTTGAAGTTATGATTGTCTGAATCGCTGGCATCTCTGTTAAAGAGTTTATTTGTTCTCTGATTGCTCTCAGGGGTTCTATGATGTCCTTCGAAGAAACTCTCAGCTGGCTAATTCGATCATGCAGACTCTGCTGTCACAGGTAAAAGCATTTATGGATATAGAAAACAGATAATGGGGCGGTGAGAGGCGATGACATTTTCCAGACTTTTCACAACGTGAAATAATTCCTGAATATCACTGGCACATTGACTGGGGTGTGTGATATCTTGATGGTTTATTTACTTATTTATTTTAAATGTATATTTCTATTGATTTCAAAGAGGAAGGGACAGGGGGAGAGAGAGAAGTATTAATGATGAGAGAAATCATCGATCCGTTGCCTCCTGCACGCCCCACACTGGGGATCGAGCCTGCAACCTGGGCATGTGCCCTGACCGGGAATCGAACCGTGACTTCCTGGTTAATAAGTTGACACTCAACCACTGAGCCATGCTGGCTGGGCTGTGATGTGGTCTTGATGTTTTATTTTAATTACCACTATGTACCTGTCATCTTCCCATTGTATAATAGTTACCCTTGCCGAAACCGGTTTGGCTCAGTGGATGGAGTGTCGGCCTGCGGACTGAAGGGTCCCGGGTTCGATTCCGGTTAAGGGCATGTACCTGGGTTGCGGGCACATCCCCAGTAGGAGATGTGCAGGAGGCGGCTGATCGATGTTTCTCTCTCATCGATGTTTCTAACTCTCTATCTCTCTCCCTTCCTCTCTGTAAAAAAATCAATAAAATATATTAAAAAAAAAAATTAGAATAGTTACCCTCTCAGTTAACAGTCTGCATCTTAAGTCTGAAGGACATTTTGAAGAGCCATTTGTACAAGGATTGTCAGAAGCTGTATCTATTGTTTTACTTCTAAAAGGAAAAAGACTAAGATCTGGAGCAAACACAGCAAAATACTGCCTTGTATTAAGTCTAGGTAAACAGATACTTCGGTGTCTGTTAGGTTATTTTCTGTAATTTTTGGTTAAAGGGGGTTTTTAAATTATGAAATATTTTAAAAGGACAATCACAATAGGAAGAACTCAACTGGAGAATATCTCGTATCAACAAGACCTTTTACCCTCAACACTCATTTATTAAGCATTTATTTGAATTTTTAAAATAGCTTTATTGAGATGTAATTCACATACCATGCAATTCACCCATCTAAAGTGTACAACTCCTTGGTCTTTAGTCTATTCAGAGAGTTATGCAACTTTTACCACATTGTTTGAACATTTCATCACCTAAGAATAGTGGTTCTCAACCTTCCTAATGCCGTGACCCTTTATTACAGTTCCTCATGTTGTGGTGACCCCCAATTTCATTGTTACAAATGGAACATTATGAAAGCAAAGTGATTAATCACAAAAACAGTATGTAATGATATATGTGTTTTCCAGTGGTCTTAGGTGACCCCTGTGAAAGGGTCGTTCGACCCCCAAAGGGGTCGCAACCCACAGGTTGAGAACCGCTGCCTTAGAAAGAGACTACCCCCTTTAGCTATCACCTAATTTTCTCATCTTTTCCCCACCCTCCCAGCCCTAAGTAACCACCCGTCTGCTTTCTGACTATAGATTTTGCCTCTTGTGAACATTTCATATCAATGGAGTCCTTCATGTGTGGTCTTTCACTTGACAGTGTTTTCAGGATTCACCCATGGTGTCCCAACTGTCGTTACTTCATTTCTTTTTTACGGCTAAATATGTCATTGTGTGGTACATGAATCTTTTTATATATTAAGAGAGTTCAGTGGGGTGGTGAACACACAGTACAGTGTGCAGATGATGTGTTGTGGAATTGTGCACCTGGAGCCTGTATAATTTTGTTAACCAGTGTCACCCCCAATAAATTCAGTAAAACGGGGGGAACAATTTTAAAAGATGCTCTTATGTACTGATAGTAATAAGAATACCTATCTATGTTAAAATCCCAGCTAAATGGTGTTACAGTTTTTACTTTAAACAGTTACATTTTTATGTCTTTTGGAGTAATAGAAGAAAAAGTAAAGTATACAGGCACACACACACAGATCTTTATATGGCTCCTCTTTTTACCATTGCCGACGCTCTTTATTCATTCCTGTGGATTCAATTTTTCCTTCTTGAACAATGCCCCTTCTGCCTGAGGCCTCCAGAGCCTATATGGTAATTGTGAAGCTCTACTGAAATGCTGAGTGCCTGTGGAAGTGTAGGAGTTGGCATGAGAACGTAGTGTTTCGTAGGAGAGGTCAAGGAAGTGGGATAGGAAAGATCTGTTGGTACAATGCCTCAAGGGAGGGCAAAGGCTGTCGGGGAGCCAGTGCAGTACAGATGTCGCTGCATTCTTTGGACATCTGGACGTAGGTCTGAGAAGGTGCTACACATTAAAGGTGCCTTTAGCTTGACCCATGTAAAGTGAAAAGCAGCGCTGAGCGCGGTGTCTCTGTTCCTTGCCGTCTGTAGCTGAAACAGTTCTACGAGCCCCAGTCCGATGTGCTGCCTCCTCTGAAGTTAGAAGCTTGTATTTTGACCCAAGGAGATCAGATCTCGCTACAGGAGCCACTGGTGAGACTGCTATTCTTCCTCTAACCGTTGTTTTTACTGTTAAGATATCAACCCTGTTGATAGAGTTGATGGTTCGAAAGAGACGCCTTTCCCCGTGAAGCTGTCTGCTCCTCCCGGCGAGCTCTTACTCTGAGCGCTCCCTGCTTTTCTTTTCTGACCCATCATCACCCGTGTCTGTTGGTAAGATGTCAGTGTCGGCATCCGCCACTTCCCCCAGGAGCACTTTGTCTCCATCTGTGGCTCTTGGATTGTGGTACTAAATGAATGTGCTTTAGGATGGGGCGGGAGGGAGGCTAGGAGCAGATGAGCCCAGGGCACCTGCTTCATTAGTCTGGAGGGCGTGGATGATGTAGGCTGAGCTAGCATTGGCGCACTGTGGACCCCTCAGGGGAGCTAGGACAGGTTGGTCTTCTGTTCCTGCTTTCTAGCCTCAGCAAGACAGGGAAGCGAAGATAAAACTGAAACTCCACCCCATTTAGAGCTCGTGGTCATGCCATGGTCATATTCTGCCTTCATGCACGGACCTTCTCTGCCATGCAGTGTCCTTAGCCTCGGAGATGCTGTGTTGGTCTCTGAGATTCCTTTAGCACAAACCCCCACCTTTAGAATAGCCTCTGGGACTCAGAGAAGCCAGAGAGGACCGAGCTGCCCAGCCTGGCTCCATGGTGTTTGCACTGGATCAGAGGGAGCGCGTCCACTGTTGCCTTGTGAGGTGCCAGCTTCTTATGAAGCCAGTGCCTTTGGGGAGGGAAGGTCAGGAACCCAGGCCTCTGCTAGTGCAGCTTTATGCAGTGTTGTTAATTGTGCTGCTAGTGCATAGCTTACTTTAGCTTGATAGGCAAGGATTAATTGTCGATTAGCAGCAGCTTCGCACGTTATCTCTGAACACTCAAATATTTCGTTCTTGTTTCTTCTACAGGACCATCTGCTGTGCTGCATTCAGCACTGCTTGGCCTGGTATAAGAGTAAGGTGATGCCCGCTCAGCAGGGAGAGGAGGAGGAGGAGGAGGAGGAAGAAGGGTTCTACCAAGAGTTAGATGACATGTTGGAGTCTCTTACCAAGAGAATGATCAAGAGTGAACTAGAGGACTTTGAACTGGTAATTGCTAAATCTCTTATTTATTATTTACTAGACTAGATGCCCGGTGCACGAAATGCGTGCACGGGTAGCGTCCCTAGGCCTGGCCGGTGATCAGGGCCTATAGGGGCCTTCTGGATGCCAGCTGGGGCCTTCCTTCATTCCCCGCCATCCCCTGGTGGTAAGCGCTCATCATAGCAAGTGATAGAACTCTGGAGGGGACACTTTGCGTATTAGCCTTTTATATATATAGATCATCAATTTTTAGAAATTGATTTTGAGAGAGAGAGAAACATGGATGTGAGACAGAAACATCGACCAGTTGCCTCCCATATGCAATTGGACCAGGGATCGAACCCGCAGCCTTTCAGGATATGGGACAGTGCTCCAACTGAGCCACACCTCCCAGGGCCTCAGTTATGTTGTACAATGGAAGTTTTTGGAAGCTTGTTAGTTTTTCTCTGGTGTCTTTCAGGATAAATCAGCAGATTTTTCTCAGAGCACTGGTATCGGCATCAAAAATAACATCTGTGCTTCTCTTGTGATGGGAGTTTGTGAGGTTCTAATGGAATATAATTTCTCCATCAGTAATTTCAGGTAAGCTATTGCTGTGACTCTAATTGCAGTTTGCCTAATTCTCCATTTTATGGGGGGGGGGGGCAGACAGAGTATGTTTTTCCTTCGGTATGCTAGTTACTGAACATACCACAGACATCGGTGTATCTCTCTTTTTTTTAAATCTGTTTTCATTGATTTTGAGAGAGAGAGGAAGGGAAAGGGATAGAGAGATAGAAATTCAATGAGAGGGAAACATCCTTGATTGACTGCCTCCTGCACGCCCTCACTGGGGATTGAGCCCGAAACCTAGGCATGTGCCCCGACTGGGAATTGAACCAGTGACTCTTGGCTTATGGGTCGCTGCTCAACCCCTGAACAACACCGGCTGGGCCATGACAGTATCTCTTGGGTAGACATCTAGCCTAAGACCAGGCACCATGTTTCCTACCAGGGAACACCCAAGCTATGACGGACAGGCAGGCGAATGTCGTGCCTCTAGCAGACTTTAATTCAGAATTCCTGGGCCCTGGAATCAAGAACTCCTCCTTTTGATTGGTGGTAGTGTGGGACCCTCATGCTCTGTATTGCCTGGTCCCAATATGGGAGGAAAGCATAGTTCAGCAGATCGCATGCCTGGGAGTTCATGGTACTGAGGGGTCATTCCCGCATGACAGTGTCTGGAATAGAGAGAGCATCTGAAGAAGCGCTGTGGTGTCCTGCATGCGACAGGAAGCCACAGCCTCTGACGCTGTCCTTGGTGGTCTCTTCCCCTTGTCCACAGCAAGAACAAGTTCGAGGACATCCTGAGCTTATTTATGTGTTACAAGAAACTCTCTGACATCCTGACCGAGAAAGCTGGCAAAGGCAAAACCAAAGCGGCCAACAAAACCAACGACAGCTTTCTGTCCCTGAAGTTTGTGTCTGATCTCCTCACCGCTCTTTTCAGGTGAGGGGCTGATAGAGGCTGAAAGACAGCTGTGCTGTGACGACGCTGCCGGGAGCCCGGGAGGCACTGTCATCTGGGTGGGCGTCATAGTTCTTCCCGTGCGTGTGTGTTTCTGAGTCCCGTGAGAGCCATTCCAGCAGATTAACTGAACCCCAGGAGGGGGTGTGGGAACCTTGGATTTATAGCCAGCCGGTCAGAAGTGCAGACAGCAGCCTGGACTCGGTTAGCATTCCGAGCTGGAGGGGGTCATTGGGAACTTGGATCTGTAGCCCGTTGGTCTTTCAGAACCTGAGACATAACTCAGGTGTTACCTGGGCTGGCGGCTGGTGTCTGAAGTGGGGGGTGGGCAGCCTGTGGCATCTGGCGCTCTCCGCAGCAGATAGTGTGCGAATGGCCTGCTTGGACACCTAGAGTCCATCATCCGAAGCTTGCTGGGTGCTGCTACACTGAGCAGTGTCCAGAAGGCAGGAGGGACCTTCCTTCTCCCTCTCTCTAGGGACAGCACCCAAAGCCACGAGGAGAGTCTGTCCGTGCTGCGGTCCAGCAATGAGTTCATGCGCTACGCCGTGGGCGTGGCCCTGCGGAAGGTGCAGCAGCTGAAGGAGAGGGGGCACGTGAGCGGCCCCGACGGGCAAAACCCAGACAAGATCTTTCAGAACCTCTGTGACATAACCCGGTAAGTCACGCACGCTCACCCTCGGAAACCTGTCGCTCTGGCTGTGGAGTCTCCAGGTCTTTAATATATATATTGATTCCAGAGAGGAAGGGAGAGGCAGAGAAAGATAGGAACATCAGTGATGAGAGAGAATCATTGATCGGCTGCCTCCTGCACACACACACCCACCCCCCATTGGGGATCGAGCCCACAACCTGGGCATGTGCCCTGACCAGGAATCGAATTGTGAGCTACTGGTTCATAGGTCGATGCTCAACCACTGAGCCACACCAGCGGGGCTCAAGTCTTATAAAGTTGCTGTATTTAAGATAGTGTGTATTGACAGAACCAGAGGAACAGAATAAATAGTTATAGGTTATTTGATTTAACAAAGGTGCCGAGGTAATTTAATGGAGAAAGAAAGGTCTTTTCTACAAATGGTTTTGAAACAATTGGGCATTCTTTCTTTCTTTTTAAAAAAATATATTTTATTGATTTTTTACAGAGAGGAAGGGAGAGGGATAGAGAGTTAGAAACATCAATGAGAGAGAAACAGCGATCAGCTGCCTCCTGCACACCCCCTACTGGGGATGTGCCCGCAACCAAGGTACATGCCCTTGACCGGAATCGAACCTGGGACCTTTCAGTCCACAGGCGGACGCTCTATCCACTGAGCCTAACCGGTTAGGGCCAATTGAGCACTCTTATACCAAAAAAAAGAATCTTTATCCATTCCTGATGTCATATACAAAATATTAACTTGAAGTGGATTTGCATATAGCAAGTTATTTACTTGGCAGTAACAGCCAAATTTGAAACAACCCAAATGTCCACCAGCTGATGGATAAATTGGTGTAGAACAAGCTATGGTACGTCCATGCAGTGGGAAACTGCTGAGCGACGTGGGACAAACTGCCGACAGTTGTAGCCGCGTAGGTGAATCTCAGAAGCATGTGCTAATTCGTAACAAAGCCAGACTCAAAAGGCTGCACGCTGAATGACACCATTTTTTGTTAATCCTCACTCATGGATGTTTTTACATTGATTTTTTATTTTATTTTTTATTTTTTTTTTAGTGAAAGTGGAAGAGAGAGAAACATCGGTGTGAGAGAAACACATCGATTGGTTGCCTCCTGCACGAGCCCCGACTGACCAGGGCCCAGGCTGGGGAGGAGCCTGCAACCAAGATACATGCCCTCGACTGGAATTGAACCCGGGACTCTGGTCTGCAGGCCGATAGCTCTATCCACTGAGCCAAACCAATTCGTGCTGAGTGATACCATTTTTATGTGATATTTTGTAAATGGTAAAACCATAGGGTCAGGAATCAGTGGTTGCTTGGAAAATGGGGAAAGAGCATTGACTACAGAGGAGCATGAAGGAGCTTTTGGGGAGATGGGACTATTGATGGGATGATTGCACACTTGGTAACTTTGCTAAAATCCATAGAGCTGTACATCTGGAGGATGTGAGTGTTACTGTGTGTAAATGGCACCGCAGGGAAGCCGACTTGAAACATAAAGTCTCTGTTCCCCTTCAGGGTCTTGCTCTGGAGATACACGTCCATTCCGACGTCCGTGGAGGAGCCGGGGAAGAAGGAGAAGGGGAAGAGCATCTCGCTGCTGTGCTTGGAGGGCTTGCAGAGGATCTTCGGCGCCGTGCAGCACTTCTTCCAGCCCCGGGTGCCCCAGTTCCTCCGCGCGCTGGGTGGGCACCTCTGCAAGATACATGGCCTTGTCTGGGTTTCTCTTTCTTTTTTCTTTTTTTTTTATATATATATTTTTTTATTGATTTTAGAGAGGAAGGGAGAGGGAGAGAGAGATAGAAACATCAATGATGAGAGAGAATCATTGATCGGCTGCCTCCTGCATGCCCCCTACTGGGGATCGAGCCCACAACCTGGACATGTGCCCCCCAACCAGAATTGAACCTGGGACCCCTCAGTCCACAGGCCAACGCTCTATCCACTGAGCCAAACCAGCCAGGGCTCTCTTTTTTTAAAATATATTTTTATTGATTTTAGAGAGGGAGAGAGATATAGAAACATCAGTGATGAGAGAGAATCATTGATCGCTGCCTCCTGCACGCCCCACACTAAGGACCAAGCCTGCAACCTGGGCATGTGCCCTTGACCAGACTCGAACCGTGACCTCCAGGTTCATAGGTCAACGCTCAACCACTGAGCAACACTGGCCGGGCAGGGGGACACTGTTTACCCCACTACACAAGGTAGTAAGTTTTCGGTGTTTAAGGTTTCCGCTCAGGTTTTTCTCTCTTCGCAGTTGGCTTTGGGTTGTCAGGGAACATTAATGTTCCAGGGCTGCAGTCATCGCTCGCCCATGCAGGTAGAATGAACAGGACGGAATTATTGGCATACATGGCACAGCTGAAAGTGCATTACTGCATGCTGGCCGGGCTGGGTTCTCTTTCTTAACCGGACCTCTTGATTCTCTTTGTTAACCTGTCATAGGTCATCTGAGCTCAGTCCGAAAGTTGCTAGGAAGTGACATGTAGTGGGTTCAGAATTGGCATGTACTGGACTATGCTTAACCACGAATAGGGGCTGGAAAGTGGGACATAGTATGAAGAAATTGCATAACGTTAGGAATATATTCAAATCTGCCTGTAGGACGTTTGTCTTTCTAAACTTTCAGCTACTAAAAGGCTAAAAGAGCATAGTTCGTTTCAAGGAAGATAGACTTCTAAAGTTCTCTCCCTTCCCTAGATGTCCCGGATAATGAGCAGGAAGAGGTGGAAGTCACGGTCACCCAGAGGGCAGCGTTCCAGATCCGGCAGTTCCAGGTGGGCAGCCGTGGGAAGCTGCTGGGCTTGCCGGGGCCTCGCAGAGGCGCTGTTAGCAGGGCCAGCCGGGGGGAACCAGCGACAGTGAGCAGGTAGGACGGGGTTTTCTCTGGATCATCATCCAAACAAGCAGACATCACTCTTAGAGAGGAGGCAACGCACAGAAAGGATGCTGGGCTGTGTGTGCTGAGCCAGCCGCCTGCCGCAGCCACTGCCCCAGGCATCACTGCCCTGGGGATCACTGCCTCTGGGAATCACTGCCCCGGGGATCACTGCCCCGGGGATCACTGCCTCCTAGAATCACTGCCCCAGGGATCACTGCCTCCTGGGATCACTGCCCCGGGGATCACTGCCTCTGGGGATCACTGCCTCTGGGAATCACTGCTGCCCCGGGGATCACTGCCTCTGGGGATCACTGTGTGAGTTGACACACACAGATGGCCAGGAGCCTGTTAAGCGTGGAGCTTGTCTTTGTTTTGTGTCGCTGGCGTAATTGGGGTTTGTCAGGTTTCATAAAGGCTGGACAGTGCCTAACCGTCTGATTAGTTGTCATACTATCAGGATAACTGTAAAGTTTCTGCTCTGCGCCAGGTTCTGTTCCAGGGGCTGGGAGATCCAGGAGGGAAGAAGGGAGACAGAGTCCCTCCCCCGGGTGCTCACCTGGAGTGGGGAGGAGACTCGCAGACAAATACAGTTGATTCAGGTGGTCGGAGAGGAACAGAGAAAAGGAAGACAGGGCAGGGGTGTAGGGAATGCTGGGGAGGGGTATCTAAACCTGTAAACCGCCCGGAATGGGGTGCACAGTCCTTCTTAATGTGCAGGGGGGCGGGGTCTGTAGTGTTTAAGAGACGCTCACGTTGATGGTGGAAAACAGGGTAGGAAACTAGCTGTTCCGTTGAGTTTATCTTCAGATTTTGTCCTCTTTGAATCCTTGTTGGCCCAGCCTTGGGGGTCTCTGGCGAGATGTTTCTCCTCCCTGATACGAACATGTCTGCTCATGTGTCTGCGTACTTTCCTTTCTCAGAGGTCCTTGTTGAACTTACTTAGCAGCCAAGAGGAGGAGTTTAACAGCAAGGAAGCCCTGCTCCTCGTCAGCGTCCTCACCAGCTTGGCCAGGCTGCTGGAGCCCACCTCCCCTCAGGTACGGCCCCTCCTTCAGTGCCACCTCTCATCCCACAGAAGGGCAGGGTGCTGCATCTTAAAAGAACGCAGCTAGCCCTGGCCGGTTTGGCTCAGTGGATAGAGCGTCGGCCTGTGGACTGAAGGGTCCCAGGTTCGATTCCGGTCAAGGGCACATGCCTGGGTTGTGGGCTTGAGCCAATCAATGATTCTCATCATTGTTTCTATCTCTCCCTTCCTCTGAAATCATTAAAAAATCTGTATTAAAAAAACACGTATCTAAATATCCTCTCCAAGTCTAGCTTATTTTAGACTGTACCTTTAATTATGCTACTGAGTTCGTTAACGTGAGACCTGTTAGGTTACCCTTCCTCCGTGGTGCTCCTACCCTGACAGCATCTCAAGCAGCCGCATAGGTGGGAGCACTGCTTTCGTTTGGCCACCATCAAGGGTGAACAGGGAGCACTATGGGTGCCCTCGACCTTCTTAACCTATGGAAATGTGCTAATTGTTAGGAAGGTAGCTGCCCGGCCAGCGTGGCTGAAATCAATAAAAAATCTTTATTAAAAAGAACCGTATCTAAATATCCTAAGTCTAGCTTATTTTAGACTGTACCTTTAATTATGCTACTGAGTTCATTAACGTGAGACCTGTTAGGTTACCCTTCCTGCGTGGTGCTTCTACCTTGACAGCATCTCAAGCAGCCCCACAGGCGGGAGCACTGCTTTCGTTTGGCCACCATCAAGGGTGAACAGGGAGCACTGTGGGTGCCCTCGACCTTCTTAACCTGTGGAAATGTGCTAATTGTTAGGAAGGTAGCTGCCCGGCCAGCGTGGCTCAGTGGTTGAGCATCGACTTATGAACCAGGAGGTCACAGTTCGATTCCCAATCAGGGCACATCCTGGGTTGCAGGCTCCATCCCCAGTGGGGGTGTGCAGGAGACAGCCGATCAATAATTCTCATCATTGATGTTTCTCTCTCTCCCTCTCCCCTTCTCTCTGAAATCAATAAAAGTGTATTTAACAACGAATATATGTATATATGTATATGTAATATACTTAAAATATATGTGTGTATACATATATGTATATGTGTGTAGCTAAAATTGATTTTTAACTAATACATATATAACTAAAATTGATTTTTAGCTAATATATATAACTAAAATTGATTTTTAGCTAATATATATAACTAAAATTGATTTTTAGCTGACATTCAGCAGTTGCTTTTCTCAGCAAGGTTAGCTGGTACTGACTTTGGGGGCAATTCAGCAAAAGGTGATTAAGTCAGAAAGTGTGGCCGCAATCCCACAGCGGGAACAGCTCTGCCGAGGGAAGTTGTGTGGCAGCAGACGGACAGTTGTGTTCACACCCAGGGAAGAATGAGAGGAGGGCCGCGTGTTGTGGGTCTGCTCCTTTCAGGAGGAGTTCCCAGCAGCAGGACAGGGAGCGTCCTGGAGCGCCAGGCTGTGTTCTCCCATGTGGCCTCCCTGATCTGTGAGGACACTTGGAGCCCAGGGGACAGGCTCCCCGTGTGCGCCCGTGCTTCCGGGTGAGCTGGTCTTAAAGAGGCCACAGCCTGGGGTGCTCGGGTGGTGCGGTGTGTGAGTGCTGGGAAGCAGACCTGGTTCTCCTGCCCTCCAGGTCCAGGGAGCCCTAAGAAGTCCCTTTTGCTAGCACTTACATCATCCTGGAGCCGAACAACTCACCCCACTTCACTTCCACCTTCATTCTTTCCTCCCGTAACTTTGCTGCAAAGGACAGAGGACTAGGAAGAAATACGACATTTTTTCAGGCAGGGGGACGTTTGAGGGAAAATAAATGGGCTTATATACATAGGGAAGTTTTGTTTGTTTTTTTAAATATATTTTATTGATTTTTTTACAGAGAGGAAGGGAGAGGGATAGAGAGTTAGAAACATCTATGAGAGAGAAACATCAATCAGCTGCCTCCTGCACACCCCCTACTGGGGATGTACCTGCAACCCAGGTACATGCCCTTGACCAGAATCGAACCTGGGACCTTTCAATCCACAGGCCGACGCTCTGTCCACTGAACCAAACCGATTAGGGCAGGAAGTTGTTTTTTTTTTAATCATCACTTCCCCCCATAATCTCAGGTAGTCACTTGTTTGGGGGCTTTGTTTTTTTGTTGTTGTTTTTATTAATCCTCACCTGAGGATATTTTTCCATTGATTTTTAGAGAGAGTGGAAGGGAGAGGGAGAGACAGAGAGAAACATCAATGTGAGAGAGACACATTAATAGGTTGCCTCCCACCCACAGCCCAACCAGGGCCGGAATCAAGCCTGCAACCGAGGTGTGTGCCCTTGACCAGAACCGAACCCAGGACCCTTTAGTACGTGGGCTGATGTCGCATCCACTGAGCCACACCGGCCAGGGCAGTCTCTTGTCTTGTAAATTTAATTTTGAACAGATAATAAGTCTTATGATTTGAAGACAAACAATTATAAAGACATTTATAGTCAACGGCCTCCTATCCTGTTCATGCCGCCCACCTGTCCAGCTCCTCTTCTCCCCCAAAGAAGTACATACCTGTTCTTAGCTTCTTATGCATCCTTCAAGTTTCCTTATTCCTGGAGAAGCACATACGAATGGAGCTCCTTTTCCTGTCCCCACTCCTCCTCACACCAAAGTGTGTTCTGCCTCCTGTTGGTTCCATTCATACGGCACCTGGAGGCCTTTCTGCATCCATTCACAGCTTTCAGATGTAGGCTCTGAATTTACTATTCCCCCCAGTACAGCAAAAGGAGTTCCTACTGGCTGTCTTGCACTTAAGTATCACAGCCTGTCGGGGCCTTTGGGCTGCAGGCCATGGAAGGACCTGCTGGGCAGGAAGCTCGGTGTGTTTCCTCTACCACATGAGAAAAATGCTGGGTTTTTGCCTTTTTTTATTTTATTTTTATTTTTTTTTAATTGGTTTCAGAGAGGAAGAGAGAGAGAGACAGACAGACATCAGTGATGAGAGAGAATCATGGATCGGCTGTTTCCTGCACACACACACACACACCCACTGGGGATGGAGCCCACAACCCCAGCAGGTGCCCTTGACCGGAATTGAACCCGGGATCCTTCAGTCCGCAGGCCAAACCCGCTAGGGCACCTCTTCTTCTTTTGTCTGCTTACTCCCTTCTAACCTCCTCTGGCCTCTCGTCTCGTAAAAGTGAATTCTGCTGTTTTTGTGGCCAGGACCTTACTCTCCTGCCCCTCTCCACTCGCCTGATGTCCTTGGAGATGCCTCAGGGCTGCTGGGCACGGGGAGAGAGGAAGGAACTCCAGCCCTGGACGTGGTTATGGGGCGGGGGAGGCTGGGGGTGAGACCCAGACCGGGGTTCCAGGACATTTGGCCCTTAATGAGGGCATAGACTTGGGGAATTAAGTTGTATGCGATCTTATAAGGAAAGCATCAGTAATTCTCATAATTTTGGGCCTACTCTCGTGCTGTTCCAAGTAGATGTTCCAGTGGGTCCGGGCACGTGTATTGGCGGATGGTTAGGCGGGGGAAGGTTAGGCTCTTGTAGATGCGTCTCGGCCGTTTCTGTAACAGCTGAACGGTCTCCAGTTTGTGCAGATGCTATCCTGGACATCCAAGATCTGCAAGGAAAACAGCCGGGGTGAGTGTCCTGCCGCGCGTCCTGTCAGCTTTATTTGAAATCACCACCAAATAGCATTTACGCATTCGGCAGAAGAGCCCGCATGAGAAAGAGACACAGCACCACGTGTCGGGGGCATAGAGCGGTGGGACCTCTGCTCACATCCACTCTGGAACACTGGCACTGTCGACACAGAAGAGTACTTGCTCTATGACCCCCTGTAGATCAAGTTCAAAATCAGACAGGACTGGATGTGAGGTCAGGGTAGCAGTTTCGTTGTTGGGGCGATCAAGGCAGAGGGTTTCTGGGTGCGGGTTACGCAGCGGTCGGGGTGACCGGTCTTGGGAACTGTCTCCCTCCTTTGGGCACGTGGAGATCAGGGCACGTTTGTGGGTGAGTTGCTGGTCCAAGTGGGCAGCTCGGTGGGGGGTTGGGGGGGTGGTTGTGCCAGAACATGAGCTACGTGTCCTGGCCGGGCCTCCCCTGCCCTGAAGCACTGACGGGGTGATAACTCAGCTTCTGATTTCTTCCCTCCCTGCCCTAGAGGATGCCTTGTTTTGCAAGGGTGCGATGAACTTGCTCTTCAGCCTCCACGTGGCGCATAAGAGCCCTGTCGCCCTGCTGCGTGACCTGTCCCAGGACATCCACGGGCACCTTGGGGACATAGACGAGGTAGAGGGGCAGGCTTCACAGCACTGGGGGTGAGGGCCAGGGCACAGCCTACGCCATTACAGCTCATTCTCTCTCGCTCCCCAGGATGTCGAGGTGGAGAAAACAAACCACTATGCGGTGGTGAATTTGCGAACAGCGGCCCCTACCGTCTGTGTAAGTCCTGATCCCGGAGCATGGGAAACAGCCCTGTCATCCTTCCCACTTTATGTCCCCCGAAGAGTGACTTACAGTGACTTATGTCCTGGGCCTGTGACCCACCGCAGGCGGCCATGGCTATTCTGTTTGGCCGCCGAGGGCAGTGGCCATGGCAGGCATCCCTTCCTTTCACAGCTGCTGGTTCTGAGTCAGGCCGAGAAGGTCCTGGAAGAAGTGGACTGGCTGATCACCAAGCTTAAGGGACAAGTGAGCCAAGAAACCGTGTCAGGTGAGACGAGTTCAGGGTGGTGTGCCAGGAGTCGGGAGGGGAGCAGCGTCCACCAGGGTCCAGCCTGGACCACCGCCTGAGCTGTGTGTGTGAGCGAGGTCTCCCGGGGCTGCACGGTGGCTTCTGACAGCGGGTGTCCCTTCACTGTGCGTGGCGAGTCACATGCTCATTTCCCCGCAGACCTCCTAGTTAACGGTGTCGATTTCTGAGGCTCCTTCACTTTAACTAGAAAGGAAGGCCATGCCCTGGCTGGTTTGGCTCAGTGGATAGAGCATCAGCCTGTGGACTGAAGGGTCCCAGGTTCGATTCCGGTCAAGGGCACATGCTGGGATTGCAGACTTGACCCCCAGCAGGGGGTGTGCAGGAGGCAGCCGATCAATGATTCCCTCTCATCATTGATGTTTCTATCTTTCCCTCTCCCTTCCTCTCTGAAATAAAATAATATATATTTTTTTTAAAAAAAGAAAGGAAGGAAGGCCAGCTGGGTTTGAACGCGCCAATTTCATTTCCCTTCAGAAGAGGCCTCTTCCCAGGCAGCCCTCCCGAACCATCCCGTGGAGAAAGCCATCATCATGCAGCTGGGCACGCTGCTCACCTTCTTCCACGAGCTGGTGCAGACCGCCCTGCCCTCGGGCAGCTGTGTGGACACCCTGCTAAGGGACCTGTGCAAGATGTACACCATTCTCACCGCACTTGTCAAATACGTGAGTATCTGAGCGAGGACCAGGGTCACCACCACTGTCCCCAGCGGGTCAGGAGACCGGCCACGTCCTGGTTTGGTCAGTAGGTGGCAGGTGTCCCCACAGGCCAGGAGGAAACAGTTGGTGGCCTTTATTTCCTTGGCATATGAATATGTGGCACCTGATTGAGAGTGAATGCCTTGCGCTAGCCTGTTTGGTTCAGTGGATAGAGCGTCAGCCTGCAAACCAAAGGATCCTGGGTTCAATTCCAGTCAAGCGCATGTACCTTGGTTCCAGGCTCCTCTCTGACCCGGGCCCATGCAGGAGGCAACCAATCGATGTGTTTCTCTCACATCGATGTTTCTCTCTGTCTTTCCCTCTCTCTTCCATTCTCTCTGAAAATCAATGGGAAAATATCCTCAGGTGAGGATTAAAAAAAAAAAAGTGAGTGCCTCTTCAAACATCTTCTAAGACTCAATCTGGATGTAGGGACTGTCCCTGAAGGGTTTTTAAAGCGATGAGCTGAACAAGTTCAAAACAAACCCTTCCTGTCGGGTCGGCGTGGCTCAGTGGTTAAGCACTGACCTATGAACCAGGAGGTCACGGTTCGATGTGTGGGGTGTGCAGGAGGCAGCCAATCAGTGATTCTCTCTCATCATTGATGTTTCTATCTCCCTCTCCCTTCCTCTCTGAAATCAACATAAATATATGTATTTGGGGGGACGGGGACACCTGTCCTGTTGGTGGAGCTAGGAGCTCTGAGGAGGAAAAGGAAGCCTGTGAACCTTTAGCATGTGGGACATTTGTATAGGATGACACACTAAATCCAGGAATCTTTGTTAGTATATCCAGGTGTGTCGGAGCGCCAGAGGAATTCCCAAGATTATGGAGAAGCTGGTGAGTTGGGAATGCCTTCCTCAGGAGTGGGGGAAGCCATGTTATTCCTGCGCTTACATCGGCTTCCTCTTCCTTTGCTGCAGGTGAAGCTGTCGGGTTCTCACCTGACCCCTGTGTGCTATTCCTTCATTTCTTACGTTCAGGTAAGTGGTTCAGAGGTCGTGCCATAGTAGAGCTCCAAGTGAGAGAGGGCTCCCTGCGTTCCCTGGGGACTGCGTGGTCACCTGAGCCGAGTGTATGTAAAGTTTCTTGCATGAGCCCAAGGTGCCCAGGTGAGATCAAGCCAAGGCCTGAGATCTGTGCAGCAAGGAAAAGGTGTGTCTGATTTGGTGAGAGACAGACACATGCAATAGGCTTGCATTTAGAGCCGGGAAGGAACAGGTGTGCTGGGCTCAGTGACTTGTTTTATTTCTGGGGGATTCCGATCCCGTGGGCCTGCGAGTCGAGTAGCAGTGAGCCTGTGAAGAAGGGCCGAGCTCGGGCGGAGGAAAGAGCAGCCCCGTTGGGGAAAATCACACTAGGACTACAGTGCGGCCTCGACTTACGAGTTTAATTCGTTCCGTGACGGAGCTCGTAACTCAAATTACTCATATGTCAAATCAAAAAGTGAACGAGTGAGACGTGATGCTGGGCTGATGTTGTGGCGTTCACTGTGATGTTCGCTGCGCCAACTAGCGGTGGGGTATCTGAAGCTGGCTCGTAACCCGAATTTTAGCTCGCAACTCAAAGCAAAAAATCGGCCGAGAGATGGCTTCGTATCTCGAAAAACTCGTTAGTCGGGACACTCGTAAGCCAAGGCCCCACTGTAGTTTGTGTATTCTTTCCTGTCCATATTTGACTTAAAGCCTTACAGGTCAGCTGATCCACAAGCAAACACTGTTCTCTGACGGTGAGCACTTCATAGAAAAATCAGGGTTGTGTTGTGAGGAAGTTCAGGGCTTGGTTGGAAAGTCTGGAAGGAGGGTTCTCCGAAAGGTCGGGGGCCTCTCGGGGGACCTTGCCGAAGGCAGCAGCCCCTGCCTTGACTTTTCAAAACAAGTCGGATTCCCTGGGGTGTTTTACTGGAATCTCTCTGTTTAGTCTTTAGACCCGAATTTGTAGAAGGTCGTGCTTTCTCTAGGATACTCACCCTGCTGATTGTGTCTAGAGATTAATTTGAGTTCAAGCTGTTGTTACAATGAAAGCCCAAGGAGGCAGGCAGTCGGGGCTGTTTTGGTGCCTCCTGCCAGACAGCCCCTTAGCCTTCTCTTTCACAGAAACATGTGTCAGAGTAATCCATTCATCTGTCGCTCAGGGTCTGCTGGTCAGCCCCGGCCTTGCGTTTGCACATCTTTCAGAGAACGGTTCCCTCTTACAGCCCCTCCTGCTCTCACATGGCTCCCAAACTGTAACTTCTGTCCGTTTCCAGGGCTGTTTCTCATCCTCTTCCCTGCCCCACAGGGCATGGTATGCCTGGGCCTAGGAGGCATAGGACTCCCCTGGAGGTGAAGGCTCCTGCGTTTGTGTGCCTCACACAGGGCAGCTTCTCTGCATCTCAGATCTGCCTTATCAGAACCCTGTACTTCCTGTCCCCTGTATCACTTCCTACTTTCTCAGCTCCTTATTCTCCGATTAGCTACAGCATTGAGAAGTGTCCTGGGACTTGAAACCCTTGTCCAGCGTGTGACCACATGGCTTAGAAGACACATCTGGTGGTTGCCTCTGGGCGGGAAGGCTGCAGGCCCGGGAACTGCCTCTCCACCTTCCTCTCCTTCAGGGAACTCTTTGAGCAACAACTGAAACTGCTGCTGTCCCCTCCTCATCCCCCTTTAACTGGCCTTCTCTGCCTCCCTGGCCTGGTGCAGGAACCTTGGTCCTGCCCTCGCCTCCATGTGCTGGTTCCAGGAGCCAAACTGCAAACCTCACAGCAATGGAGTGAGGGCTGTGGGTGCCACACGCTTCCCATCCTCCACACCAGCTGCAGGACGGTCTCCTTAGCCAGGCTCGGTCCCCTTGGGAGTCCCCATGCCCGGCTGTACCCACCGCCTAGAAAACGACCTGCTGGTCTTCGGGAGTAAGAGGATGGTTTCTGTTCTAGAACAAGAGGAGCAGGAGCCCGCAGTGCCCAGGAGGAAAGAAGAAGAGCGCTGCTGCTGGAGCCGTGGCCATGGTAAGCCGCGGCCGCGCTCACCAGTGTGGCTGCTGGCGGAAGCGTCACAGAAATGAGACCGGCCAGGTCTAAGGGGACAGGAAGTGGCTAGTGGTTACCTGGAGCTGGGATCGGATTGGAGACTGGGAGGTGCCTGCTAAGGGGGCTGCAGGCTGCTTGGTGGGCATGAAGATGCTCAAGTATTTCTAAGGGGAGATGGTTGCACAATCTGAATATACCAACACACGGGACGGTACAGTGGAAAGGGGTGAATTGTGGGTATGTGAATTGTATCAGCGCTGCTACAGAACTGTGTGTGGCTGCTGCTCAGCTAACGGATGTTATGTTCAGATGGAGCATCGGTTTTCCTCTGAACCAAAAAACATACGCTTTATTCAGGAAGCTCCAGAAAATGTTGAGCTCTTGCTTTAAAAATAGAAACAGCTTGGGGTGCGCTCTGGGAGGGACCCTTTGAGGAAAAGTGGGTGAGAGCAGAAGGCACTGCTCCAACCTCGGGGGCAGGTAGGCAGGAACCGCTGGGTTTTAGGAGATCTAGACACTCACACGGGATGCAGTAATCCCACCTTCCGGGTGCTGTCACTAACGGGACTGGAAAATGGTTTTAGTACATTTACACTGTAGAATACTGTGCAGACGTGAAAAAATAAAACACTGCCGCCAAGATAGTATTTTTAAAAAAGAAAAATCATGAGAAGTGCCCTCATTTGGGGGGGGTTTAACTATATAGAAGCACATCTATATGCATAAGAAATGGCTGGAAGGATCCACAAGCTAGAATGCAAACGGGAACTTCATCTCAGTAGTGAAAATTCACGTGCAGACTAGAATGAGGAGGTAGAGCCAGTGCAGTCTTAATAATATGGAGTCAGCCCTAGCCGGTTTGGCTCAGTGGATAGTGTTGGCCTACAGACTGAAGGGTCCCGGGTTTGATTCCAGTCAAGGGCACATGCCCGGGTTGCCGGCTCGATCCCCAGTGGGGGGTGTACAGGAGGCAGCCGATCCATGATTCTCTCTCATCATTGATGTTAGAGGAGGTAGAGCCAGTGCAGTCTTAATAATATCGAGTCAGCCCTCGCCGGTTTGGCTCAGTGGATAGTGTTGGCCTACAGACTGAAGGGTCCCGGGTTTGATTCCAGTCAAGGGCACATGCCCGGGTTGCCGGCTCGATCCCCAGTGGGGGGTGTACAGGAGGCAGCCGATCCATGATTCTCTCTCATCATTGATGTTTCTGTCTCCCTCCCCCTTCCTATCTGACATCAATAAGAGAGGCAACCACAGTTCTCCCGATGGCCCTTCCCTGGCCAGCCTCTAGGTACCAGCAAGTACTCAGGGTAATAAGTGGAAGGACTTGGTGTGCTCTCTGCTGGCATTGAAGTCCTTTGATGAGATGGAACTGCCAAAGGTCTTAGGTGGCTGGAACCTCAGCAAAAGTGTGTTTGATTGGAAGATGGCCCAGCGTTCCCCAAAGCCATGGCGGTTCTGACAGCTTTGGAGGACCTCAGGAACCCCTGAACCTGAACATAGGGCTTCTCTCTTGCAGGCCAGAGTTCTTCGGGAAACCAAGCCGATCCCCAACCTCATCTTCGCCATCGAACAGTATGAGAAATTCCTCATCTTCCTCTCCAAGAGGTCCAAGGTAAACACACTCTCTTCTCTTCTACACGTTCATTTACCTGGAGGGGACCTGCCACTGAGGCAGCCAGGCTGCGTGGGGAGGGCTGTGGCCCTTTCTGTGTCTGACCTGACAGCCTGAATCCAACATCCAAACTGGTGGAGCCCTGCTACTGTGGCTCAGGGGTTGAGCAATGACCTATGAACCAGGAGGTCACGGTTCGATTCCCAGTCAGGGCACATGCCTGGGTTGTGGGCTCAGTCCCCAGTAGGGGGCGTGCAGGAGGCAGCTGGTCAATGAATCTCATCATTGATGTTTCTATTTCTCCCTCTCTGAAATCAATAAAAACCTTATTTTAAAAAAGAAAGAAAAAAAAACTGGTGGGAAAGCAGAGCCAGGGTGTGTGCTCGCTTTAAGTAGGACCTGAGGGGTGTAGGCGAGGCTGTGGGGTGGCCCTGCGTGTGCAGCAGCAGCAGCAGCATGTGCCTCGCTTGCGTCCGTGCAGGTGAACCTGATGCAGCACATAAAGCTCAGCACCTCTCGGGACTTCAAGATCAAGGGGAACATCCTGGACATGCTTCTCCGGGAGGAGGAGGAGGAAGAGGAAGAGGATGACGAGAACAAAGAGGTCGGTGTCTGCTTCCGACTGGGGGCAGGAGTCCTGCCACCCTTCCCAACGGGCTGCTGGGAGCCTGTCTGGGAGCAGCCGCAGGAAAAGGGGGGGGGGGGGGAAGCCAGACAGAGGATGGGCTGAAAGGGCGCCAGGCCAAGACACAACTAAACCCTCAAGAGGAGGAGGTTCAGAAGCTTTGAGCCACACCCAGGGGCCCACACTTAAATACATTTGGGGCACACATTTCCAGAAGGGGTGGTGACGAAACGAGGTCTCTCTGTGGGTGAAGCATTGGAGCTGACCGCCTGGCCCCAGCGTTCTGGCTCAGGACCTGCTGTGCTGCCTCCTCCCTCCTCCCTCCTCCCTCCTCCCTGGGCCTGTTCCGCTCCTTTGGTTTCAGTTGATAGCACACCCTGGGCCTGCAGCACCTTTGAAGCAGGGCCGAGTTGGATAAACGCTCTAATTTCTGGCTTCTCAAAACTTCTGCCCCACACACGGTCCCACTCCAGGCCATGGTGTCCCTGCCCCGTCCACTCCCTTGACCTGCTTGGCGCTGGAGGTGAGCATTTTGGGGCTCCTCCTCTGCCACATCGTCCCGTGCATCTCCCTGGTTAACAAAGGTCCAGAGACACAGTGTCCACTGCCTGCCTCTGCCCGGAGGCCTCCCTCCCCCTGTGGCGCAGCTAGTGGGGACGGGAGAAAGCACAGCTACCCAGGCTCCGATGAGAAGATAAAGGATCTGTTTATTTCCGGGCCTCTGAGCAGGGTGGTCCCCTTCTCCTTCTAGGACACCACGTCAGAGCACGGAGAACAGAACAAAGAACCCGCCAAGAAGAAAAGGAGAAAAGAAACGAAATGCCTGAGTTAATGTGCACTTTGGGGCTTCTGCTTCCTGTTTACCCGACCAGCAGCACGGCCCCTGGTCCGACAGCCTGCACCGACGTCGGCCTCTTGTTTCTGAACCCGTTGAACTCAGCTGCACCTTCTGTGACAGGCGGGCCTCCCTGGCAACGCGCAGCCGAAAGCCTGAGTGTGGGCGCCGCGCACCCGGTGAGCTCCACGGGAGCAATGCCCGCCTCGGCGGCTACGGGCCCGGCCGGCCGCGCCTCTCCAGGGAGCCTTTGGTGAGTTCCAGGACCTGGTAGATATCCAGCGCTTCGCCTGGAAGAGAGCAGGTTGCTAATGACACTGGGCATGGGCACGGGGCTCAGGGTGAGGGCCCTGTGCTTCTGTATAAAACGTTTGTCTTAGATACACTTTCTATAGAAAGGAGGCTTTCTGGTTGTTTGGCGTTCAGGGCACAGCTTTTTTTCACTTAAGAATGCACTTTGACTTTGCACAATAAACCTTTAAACGTGGCCGGTGTGGTTGGAGAGGGAGGTGCAGATGGTAGAACCAGAGCTGTCAAGGTGCCGTCACTCCCGTGATCACGCCCTGGAGGCGCAGCCCCTCGGGGTTCACGTCCCGCTCCCCAGGGGCCCAGGGCCCGTTATACACACGTAGCCGACCTGCTTGCTAAGAGGGGACTCGCCCTCTGGTGCCCGAGCTTCCTGTGGCGCAGAGCGCTGCCCAGGGCCCCTCACCTCCCACCCGTAACGAGAGGCACAAAGGCGTGTGCTCACCCTGGGGAACCCCGTATCTCCTTTCCATCCCCGTCGGGTTGGAGGGGGTTTTACAGTCCATGGTCACTTCCTTCCTGAGACACCGGTCAATGTCGACGGCACTGAAAAAGGCAACTGACTGGGGCAGGTCATTGAGGCCCAGCTTGTAGGCGAACATGCACCTGAAAGAGACCAGTCCCCTCAGCTGCTCCTGCCTGCATCCCGGGAGCAGGGCACTCGACCGGGAACCCCGGATGCCAGTGCCCCCAACCTTCCCACGCCCCACAGGGAGCTCCTGAGAGGCAGGGATGGCACACGTCACTGATATAAAAATTTCCCTCATCACTTGAGTATACAAGGACCTTGTTAGCTCGTTACGCAAAGCCCCCTGGGACACAGTGCAGAGGGCACTGGAGACACGCCACGCACTGTAAACACTCGTTGTTTACCGTTAATCAGGACAGAGCGAGGCTCCCACTGGTTCTAGTGGCGGATCAACATGGAACTGTGCTATCATTTAATTCAACCATATAAGTGAAATTCTACCATGAGAAAATGCAACCCAATATATAAGGTATAAATTATTTTAAAATCACATGTGAATTTCCCCATTAGCCATGTATTACTGTTAGGAATCAGAATAACCAGCTTCTGGCACTGAAGGAAACATTCACAGGTAAAGGTGTGTTCGTAGGGGGCGCTATTTGAGAGCTACTATTTGGGAAAATGCCCCTGACCCGCCTGCTCACCAGGTCAGTGATCTAATCTATGACACTTTCAGGCCAAGAAATCTTTAAAAGTTGAAGGCCAGCCTTAAGACTTTTACCATATTTTAAAAAACTAGAGAGCAAAGCTAAAATATCCACTTCCGGGGAGATGGAAACTCAGATCCCACTCATCCTGGCCCAAGGCCCTGCCCACCTGGTCAGCAGGTTGGTGATCTGCAGGGCCAGGGCCGCACGGTAGCGGTCCTCCTCGCGCACCAGGTAGCGGACCTCGTCGTGGATGCTGATGCAGAAGCGCCCGTCGATGGCGAACTCCTCGAACAGCCACTTCATGGCCACGAGCATGAGGTGCAGGTAGTCCACGGCGGAGCTCTGCACCACCCAGTTCACCCGGCTGGTCATGAACTGGGGGGAGGGGCGCCGGTGAGGGATCCTGCCCACATCTGTGCCTCCCTCCCTCCTGTGACCTCCCGTGTCCACGCAGTACCTCCCCCTGAGCCACCGAGGGCTCCAGGGCCCGGCTGATGCGGCAGCCCAGCACCGGGGTGCGTGGCTCGTCGGCCGTGGCGATGCTCTCCAGCTTGTTGAACATCTCTGACTCCGTGCCCCCCGTCCACATACGTTCCGCAACCACATTCCACTTCTTCCCGCGGGACCTGGGGACCAGAACAGACGGAACAAGCATTGTCTTTCCGTTATCAGCTCATCCCAGCTCCCAGGGGCCGCCTGGACCCTCCATCCCTCCCTCCACACGCAGAGGGTTCTCACTTCCTCGAAGCTTCCCTCTGGACCTTGCGCAGATCCTGCAGGGAAACGCAGCCGTCCTCGGTCCTCTCCACGGGGATGTGCAGCTGCCTCACCAGCCACTCGCCCTCATCGGACAGCCGATACCTGGGGGCAGGTCACCATCATCATGCCCGTGGGAGTGTCTGCTCCGTGCCAAGCCCCGGGCCCCTGCCTGTCCCCCACAGGTTTGCTTCAGAGGCAGAATTGGGCACGGAGAGGCTGGCAGAGCCCCGACAGGAATCCACGCTTTGGGTTATGCCAGGGTAGCTGCCTGTCCCAAAGCCTTAGACGCAACTGCCAAAGGACTGGCAGATTTTAAAAAATATATATATTTTTATTGATTTCAGAGAGGAAGGGCAAGGGGAAGAGAATCATTGGTCGGCTGCCTCCTGCATGCCCCCTACTGGGGATGGAGCCTGCAACCTGGGAATGTGCCCTTGACCGGAATCGAACCCGGGAACCTTCAGTCTGCAGGCTGACGCTCTATCCACTGAGCCAAACCGGCTAGGGCAGGGCTGGCAAATGTAATTAACCTTCTAAGGCAGTGGTTCTCAATACAGTTCCTCATGTTGTGGCGACCCCCAACCATAAAATTTTCATTGCTACTTCATAACTAATTTTGCTACCGTTATGAATCTTAATGTAAATATCTGATATGCAGGATGTATTTAGACGACCCTTGTGAAAGGGTCGTTCGACCCCCAAAGGGGTCGTGACCCACAGGTTGAGAACCGCTGCTCTAAGGAAATCTGTTCAAGGCTGACTTGAATGTCACAACCCAGGGACGAGCCACCCTGCAGCTCAGTCACGGGTGTGAAGGGAGGGAGGGCAGACGGGGGCAGTGGGGGGTAGTAGAGCAGGCCCGAGGCCCGGGAAACGACACGGGACCCTCACCTGCGCAGGCCCTTGGTGACGGCATACATCTGCTGGGCCTTCTCGGCTGCCTCCTGGGAGGTGAGGCGGTGGTTGAACTGCATGAGCAGGCGCTCGGCAAAGGGCTGCCCAGCCCCGTAGATGCGGCCGTAGTTGAAGACCTTGGCGTGCTCGCGGCTGATGCCCACGGTGGCGGCCGTCTTGCTGTGCAGGTCGGTGCCCCTGCTCTTGCGGCCCTGCAGGGTCATCCAGCCGAAGGCCGTGCAGCCTGGGAACAGGGCGGAGGGAGAGGG
>NW_005372109.1:398424-399743 GCF_000412655.1 Myotis brandtii
TGAGGCGCCTACCCACTCTGGCCGGGGCGGCGGTGTAGCAGCAACAGGCTGGCAGGTAAGGGCCTCCCCACCCTGCGCCGGCCCCGTTTAACCACCACGGCTGCGGCCCTCACGCCTGGTCAGTGTCTGGCCGGCAGCAGGTGCCAGAACATGTGCGGTTCCTGAAAATGGCTGACTCGAGAAGCTAGATAAGACCCCGAGTCCTGCCTGACCCCGATCTCGGGGTCCTTTTCCTGCCCCTCACTGAAGGCCCTTGCAACCCCCGTTTCTAGCCACGTTGGAGAGGACGGGCAGGGACCCGGGTGCAGGGCCACGTACCCGGGCGTTGCTGGCGGTGAGCCACGTGGGCTCCACGGCCCGGCGGGTGATGGTGCCGGCCGTCACCACCTGGGGCAGGATGGCCCCGTAGCGGTTTTCCTCATCGTAATCTGGGTGCCTGGGGGCAGGGGAGAGCATGGGCCTCAGCAGCCTGCTTTGGTTCTAGGACCGCCCGCCCCCACTCCTGTCCCCCAACCACTGGGCAGGCCGTACCTGGTCACAGCACGGGGCAGAGCCGACCTGGGCAGCCACACCACCATCTGGGAGCTGGGGGACAGACAGGCCGAGGCTCACCACAGCCCCCGGGGCAGAACCCAACCCTCCCACGGGGCCCTCACTGCCCACTTCAGGCTGCTCGCGGCCACCTGGGGCCCTAGAATCTACCAGGCAGGAGCCTGTGCCATCTGAGAACCGGCCAGCAGCCTCTGCCCTAATCCCAGAGCACCCGTGCGGCGTCCACCCGCAGCCTGGTCCACGCTCAGGGCAGACGCGAGCCATCAGCACTCTTCCCGCCCTGGGCTGCGGGCAGCCCCCACCTGGACCCAGCCTTCAAGGTGAATCCATTTAGCATGCCCAGCCCCCAGCAGAGGACAGCCCTGGTGCTCAGCAGTTACACTGGGGGGTCCTTTTAGAGCTGGGAGGCGGGGGGTGGGGGGACATCGGGGTCCTACAGTACCATTCTCTATATAAACAGGGCAGCTGAGGCTGGAGAGGGAGGGGGACTTGCCTGCGGACACACAGCACCAGGACTACAAGTAGCCGGGCCTCCAGACCACAGCGGGGCTGTCTGCTCAGCACAGGCTGAGCCAGGGGCCCGGGGGGAGGCGGGGAGGGAGCCCAGGCTGCAGGAACCTGCCAGGGGCAGATGGGCACGTCTGTCCCCCGCGGTGCCCACCTGATCCGTTTGTGGGCATTCCTCCAGAAAGAAATCATCTTGTTGATTTCCAAGGCCCGGGGCCCGCTGGCGCCTCCCGGGCCTGCCTGCAGGGTCCTGTCCTCCA
>NW_005372109.1:400027-400991 GCF_000412655.1 Myotis brandtii
CGCTGCCTCAGCCCACAGCCTGGAGCAGAGCAGGGGGGCAGCCCGCCCTGACGGCCGCACAGGCAGGCACTGAAGACGGCAAACCCGGCCCCTTCGCAGGAGCAGCCGTCACTCAACACCCATCGTGGAGCAGACTCAGTGCCAGCACCTGGCATGTCCTTGCCCGCCCAGTTTCCACGGGAACACCGGCCCCGATGGTGCTATTTGTCCCGAGAGCACGCTGGGCCCCGGCACCGCCACCGCCGTTCCTGCGAGGGGGCGGTCTCGTGGGCTGAGCCACCACCACGAGGACACGGACGGGCGCGAACCAGGACACACACCTTGTGCGGCAGCTTGAAGAACCAGCAGCCGGGGATGTCCACGTCGTGGTAGGGTCCGTTGCCGTGGTGATAGGCTGGCTGGCTGGCTTTGGGGCCGCCAGCCCCAGTCTGTGGGGCCACACACCTAGATCAGGCCCTGCCCCAGCGCCTGCATTCAGCGTGGGCCAGGGGTGCCAGGGGTGGGAAAGGCGCCTGGATCGCTGAGCAGGTGAGCTGGGAAGGGCGGGCCAGCCACCAGGTCTCCGGCTTCCTCCTGGGCCTGCCCACAAGTGTGGGGCCACCAAAGGCAGGCAGCACCTCCCAACCCCCAGGACCTTGGGGTGCTGGTGGAGAGCTGCTAAGGGCGTAAGGAGGTCCCAGCCACCAGTACTCCCCTAAACCCTACCCCCCAGGAACTGAGCACGCGCCCTGCTCACCAGAGCTGGGGGCTGACCCGGAACTGCCGCCTCCGAGTTGTCCGCCTTGGCCTCATCCTGCACCTCCAAGCAGCCCAGCTCTTCCACCTGGATGGGCCCAGGTACCAAGGGAGTGAAGCAGGAGGCTGGTCGGCCGGAATCCACCAGCCCCTCCCTGCGGCACGCAGACAGCCCAGGCCGGCCTGGGTGAGAGCTGGGCACACCATGCCCCACTCCCCCCTTCCCCGG
>NW_005372109.1:401209-403186 GCF_000412655.1 Myotis brandtii
CCGCTTCCCCTGCTCGGCGCAGTGCTTCCCGTACAGGGACTCGATGGCTCTGGGCAAGAACAGCAGCAGCGCCCCTGGTTAGGGTGCCCCCTCGGGGCCGGGCAGGGGCGGGGCCTCCCACAATTCCCCTGGTTTAGCCCTCAGAATCAGCCCTGAGCAGGAGTGGGCAGCCCTCCTCGGTTTTAGACAGCGAGCAACACATCGGAAGTGACCCAGCACCCTGGGGGCAGGCTGGGTCCGAGGCCTGGACTATCGAAGCTGCTCTCAGGCCGCAGGGCTGCGCCTCCCCAGGGAAAACTCAGAGCAGGGCGAGGGAGGTGCACCGCCCGCCCCGGGCTGGCTCCTGCCAGTGCACCAGGAGCAGGGCGATCCCAGCCCCTTTTCTGAGACCCACGAGGGACCCCGGCTGCCCTGCCGAGCCAGGACTCTGGGCCACTGCAGTCTGAGGCTTCTCCCAGCCCCTGCCTCTCAAAGCCCTCGGCCTGTGACCTCCCATCAACTGGCTGCCCTCGGCCTGTGACCTCCAACCAACAGGCTGCCCTCGCCTGTGCTTCGTCCACTCTGATGGGGATAACCTGTCTCAGCCACCGCTTGGAACGCATGGGGAGAGCGCCCCCAAGGGGTCATAGCCCAGATGGCGACTCATGCTTGGTGAGTTACACTCAGAGAGAAAGCCCCCGCCCTCCGCACGATCCTATGGAGGCAGCTGGGCCCTGGTCCGAGAGCAGGCCCTAGTCCTCCCACTCCCCCTAGTCCTCCCCACTCCCCCTAGTCCTCCCCACTCCCGAGCACCTGGCTCTGAGCGTAGAGGGGGAGGGGCCGTGAAAAGGGAGCTAGAACCCAGCCTCAGGCCCTCGCCCTTTCCCAGCCTGAGCGGGTGGCGTTTCTCCAGCAGGAAGGGTCCTGGGAGCTCGGCTCCCTCCCCGGCCCCAGCCGGAGCCTCACCTGTAGGGGCAGGCCACCCCCGACGATGGCACCTTAGCCAGGTTGTCCCGCCGCCCGGGTACCAGGTACCCCCAGCCGTGCCGCTCTGAGAAGTGCAGGGGGAAGCCGTCCCAGGTCAGGGCCATGAGCTTGGGTGTGACGCGCATCTGCAGGCTGAGGAGGCTGGGGCCCGGGGTCCACGCAGGGTCATCTAGCCGGGGACAGAGCTTCCGGTACCACCTGTGTCCCGGAGGAGAAGTGTCACGGTGTGACCTCAAAGAAGGCTCTCTCCCCATGACGGGCTCCACCCACCCTCCAAGGCCCGGGACCTCGGCCTCCGCTGCCACTCTCTCCCTCTGGGACGTGGCCCGCAACCCCCGCGGAGCCCGCAGAATAACTGAAAGGTCCCACTGGACTAGGCTGCAGACAGGCCAGGCATGCCCAGGGCAGTTCCCTTCCTGGAGGGCCACTGGCCATAGCAACAAGCAGATCTGCCCCCCGCCTCTCCCCCCACGCCCCCGGCCTCGGTTCTCATGACACTCCCGGGCCATCAGAGTTCTCTCACTTGCTGGTCACCCTGGCTGCCCCTATTCTCCCAACTGTGCCCTCTGTGAGGCTCCGGTGAAGGGCCACCTCCACAAGGAAGCCTTCCCTGATTGCCCCAGGCAGCCAGGCTCTGACCCTGGATACAGACACCAGCTGCGCTGGCTGGTCTGCGTGCCTGGCAACTCGGGGTGAGGGAGCTCCGGGAAGGAGGAGCTGTGATGCCATCTGCACCCCAAGGCTGCCGGGGCGGCACACAGCAGGTGCTTGGTGAGCCGGGCAGAGGGAACTAGCTGAGAGCAGGCACGGGAGGCAGCAGGAACCAAGAGCAGCACGCCACCCCCGTGCTGGGCCCGGAACAGGGCATCCTGGGAGGGGAGGGGCCAGGGCTCACCCAGGGTGTCCAGGAAGGTGCTGGGGCCGCTTGGGCAGGAGCTCCGTGGTCCCCTTCAGCTGCTCCAAGCAGGCGCGGGCTGTGACAGCGCGCTGAAGCTCCTCCTCCTCACTGGG
>NW_005372109.1:403568-404754 GCF_000412655.1 Myotis brandtii
CGTCCCTCTCTCCCGACAGCAGCTGGCAGGCGTCGTTGGCCAGGTCCATCAGCGACTTCTTCATCTCCCGCTGCAGCTCCTCGTAGGTGCTCTGCGCCTCCGCCAGGTAGCGCTCCCAGTTCTGGTTGACGGGCAGGTAGGACACCCCCATCTCCAGCATGCCGGCCAGCGTCACCGGGTGGGGACACCTTGGGCGCAAACACCGGGGCTGCCGTCAGCGACCCCAGGAGGAGGGCTTTGGCCCGGTCCCTGCCCCGATCCCCACCCCGTGCAAAGCAGAGCTCTGCAGTCACACAGACGGGGTTTAAACCCCAGCTTCCCCGCTTCGGCCACGGGGCTGGGAGTCGCTTCCCCTCTCTGAGCCTCGGTCCCTTCATCCGCAAAGTGGATTCAGTCATGTGCTGCTCACCAATGGGGCACGTTCTGAGAAAGGTGTCGCTAGGTGACTGCCTCTGTGGGGGCACAGCAGAGACAGCGACACACCTAGATGGTCCAGCCCCCGCCCACCTGGGCTCCACATACGGCTACTGATCCGGCTACAGAGCTGTACAGCGCGTTACCGCGCTGAATGCTGGAGGCAGCGCTAACACAGTGCAAGCATTTGTGTGTCTGAACATCTAAACATAGAAAAGATACAGTGAAGCCCTAACCGGTGTGGCTCAGCGGATAGAGCGTCGGCCTGCGGAAAGGGTCCTGGGTTCGATTCTGGTCAAGGGCATGTACCTTGGTTAGAGGCTCGATGCTGACCCTGGCTGGGGCAGGTGCAGGAGGCAACCAATCGATGTCTCTCTCTCACATCGATATTTCTCTCTGTCTCTCCACTCTTTCTAAAAATCAATGGAAAAATAGCCTCCCTGAGGATTAACAACAACAAAAAAAAGATACACTAAAGACACAGTATAAAAGATAAAGCGTGTGTTCCTGCAGATGACACGATACTATGTAGCGAGAACCCTAAAGACTCAACACTCAAACTGGGTCTGGCTGACATGACTCCGACCACACGGACCGGAAGCCCTGAGCGCTGATCGGGGTGGAGTGGGTGCTTAAAAAGCTGGGACCACGCACAGCCCCAGCCTCCCTGCAGGACCTGCAGAAACCCAGCGTCCAGAGCCCCGGCGGCCCCCACGGACAGAGTGGCGCCCATCTTTCAGCCCCGAAAGGCCAAGGCCCTGAGCCCAAGAAC
>NW_005372109.1:405107-410745 GCF_000412655.1 Myotis brandtii
GGGCCCCGCCACCCCCGCTCCCCGGAGCCCTCTGCACCCCCATACCTGGAAGTTCTCGCGGACGTCCTTCATGCTGCCCTTGACAAAGAGCTCGCGGGACTCCTTCTCCAAGGGCGGCCCCCCCACGTACAGGCCGTGCACGTCCGCCAGGTTGTTGACGCTGCTGATGTCCAGCCAGTCCCAGGAGGAGATCTGAGGGGCCGGAGCAAGGGACACGGCGGCTCAGCTGGGCCTCAGGCCTGACCAGCGGGCGGTGAAGGGGTCCCCAGCCCCCCCGCAGGGGTCCTCACCGCTGGGCCGTTGCCTTTGCCCTGGGACTTCTGGGCTCGCTGTGTGAACTGCCGGGCCTTGTGCTTGCCCTGCTTGGCCGCCATCCACAAGCTGCGCTGGAAGCTGCTCAGCCCCGAGATGGCCATGTGCATGCTCATGGTGTCCAGGAAGCGCATGCGGGAGCCCTGAGGACAGGCTGCGGCTGAGGGGCCAGCCCGCCCGGGCTCCTCACCGCTCCCTCCCCATCACACCGCTTCCCACGCCTTCATGCTTGTGCACGCCTGAGCCCTGGACCTGTGAGGGGCCGGCCCCCCCAAATTCTAGCCACCCTGAAGGTGCGGACCTGGCTCCATCCCAACACACAAGTCCTCCCAGCAGCCAGCACAGCTCGGAGGGCACCCTGGGCACAGAGTGGCCAAAGCAAGGCCTTCTGAGCTCTCAGGCGCAACCCCAGCCCCGCCACTCACAAGCTCCGTGGCCCTGGGCAAGTGGGCAAGGCTGGGCCTCCGCACCCTCAGCCACGGGGTAAGGCTGCGTCCTCCGCGCTGCCCTTCCCCGGGACTGTCAGGAGAACACAATGATAAAGCACTTTCATAAGTTAAGAATTGTCACAACTAGCCCTGGCTGGTTTGGCTCAGTGGATAGAGCATCGGCCTACGGACTGAAGGGACCCGGGTTCGATTCCAGTCAAGGGCACATGCCCGGGTTGCAGGCTCAATCCCCAGTAGGAGGTGTGCAGGAGGCAGCCGATCCATGATTCTCTCATTGTTGATGTTTCTCTCTCTCTCTCTCCCTCTCCCTTCCTCTCTGAAATCAATACAAATATGTTTTTAAAGAAAATAATTGTTTTAAAAATTGTCACAACTGTACAACAGGCATGTATCTGACATGCACATTGGTCTGACCCTCCGAACAGGCCTATGAGACAGCTGCGGTCCCCTCCCTCCTCTTTTTTTTTTTTAAATATATTTTGATTTTTTACAGAGAGGAAGGGAGAGAGAGAGAGAGTTAGAAACACAGATGAGAGAGAAACATCGATCAGCTGCCTCCTGCACACCCCTCACTGGGGATGTGCCCGCAACCAACGTACATGCCCCTGACCGGAATCGAACCTGGGACCCTTGAGTCCGCAGGCTGACGCTCTATCCACTGAGCCAAACCGGTTGGGCGCCCTCCCTCCTCTTACGAAGAAGGAAACCGGGGCTCAGGGAAGCTGAGGAGCTCACACCGCTCATCCATGGCTGAGGCAGGATGGAGCCCCGGCTGCGGGGCCGGAGCCCGCAAAGACGCACGCTGAGCTCCCACAGGCCACACAAGGAAGGGCCATTGTCCTGTGACAACCAGGTCCCGGAACAGGCTGGTCGACAGTGCGTCCCCCCATCACCGAGACCAGGGCTCCCAGCCCGCTGGGCTGGCCCAGGACCCTCACCTGGATCCGGTACTGCTCCCTGATGTGGGCGCGGTCAAAGGAGACGTTGTGCCCCACCACTAGCTGCTCCTGCCCGGCACTGGCGGGGGCCTCCAGGGGGATGAGGTCAGCCGGCGACAGCTGGCTGGTCCAAGAGTAACGCTCTTCCACCAGCCGCAGGCTGCACCAGGAATACCTGAGGGAGGAGAGGCGGGCAGGGTCAGCCAAGAGGCTTCAAAGTTCCGCCCCACGGCACCCCCTGCAGACCCGCCACCGAGGCCAGGCCACACTTGACAGAGGTCAAGGTTGGATTCTCTGTCAGGGCACGTGCCTGGGGTTGTGCTCCATCCCCATAGGGGGACACCAGTGAGACGGATGGGTGCCCCGAACCCTCACAGAGCGAGGCCAGGTGGGGCGGGGCGGGGGTATGTGTTGGCGGTGGTCGCAAGAGCCCCTGCACTCGCGCAGGTAAGGAGGGTGCCAATGCCACAGCCCGGGGTCTGGGTCCGGCCCTAGCTCCGCCCAGGTGTGCACCGACCCCGAGCTCGGCTCTCAGGTGCTTTAGAAACAGGCCCCACCCCTCACGTCTGCAAACAGGACAGCTCGTGCTCCAAGCGCCCGTACGTGAGAGAAGCAATTCGAATAGAATCCAAAGTGGAAATGATGGGGTTTTTTGTTTGTTTTGTTTTTAAATATATTTTTATTGATTTCAGAGAGGAAGGGAGAGGGAGAGATAGAAACATCAGTGATAAGAGAGAATCACTGATGGGGTGTCTCCTGCACACCTCCTACTTGGGATGGAGCCCACAACCCGGGCATGTGCCCTGACCGGGAATTGAACGTGACCTCCTGGTTCATAGGTCAACACTCAACCACTGAGCCACACCGGCCAGACTGTGAAAGTGGCAAAAAAAAAAAAGACAAATGCTGCATTCATATACGGCTGAGTCATCCGACGGCTGGAATGATTCTAAAGGATGAAGAGCAAACCACACACCCCGGAGGGTCTGTGCCTCTGAGCGGCCTCGCTCAGTGAGAGCAGCGACAGTGCCCGAGGAAATGTCTGCGCTGCCCGGGGCGGGGGAGGGACGGGGATGTCCGGACAGGGATTCGGAAACGGCTGGAGTCTGCTCAGGGGCCACGAGGCTGAGCATGCGCAGACGGCCTCGGAGGAAAAGCCCGCTGTGCACACAGGATGCCAAAGGGTCAAGGCCGGTCAGCATCAAAGTGAGTGACGAGGCCACATGTGTGGCCGCCACAGCTGCAAAAGCGCTCCCTGTACCCTGACGGGGAGGAGGAGGGGCAGCCTGCCGACAGCTCCAACAGACGTGTGTGTGGGCGGGGGTCAGCAAAAAGAGGTCCCCCGTGTTAAGCCTGGTAAAATCCAGCTCCCACTCCAAAGGGTGGGGAGACGCTCAGGGACTCAAGCTGGAAACCTCCCCCCCTTGCCATGGAGCGTGTGAAACAACACAGAGGAAAAGGCTGGAGAATGTCAAATGTGTGCGGCCATGGCGATGACAGGAACTTTAGTGGTAATAAAAAGTCATACTGGCCCGGCCGGTGTGGCTCAGTGGTTGAGCGTCGACCTATGAACCTGGAGATCAAGGTTGGACTCTCTGTCCAGGCATATGCCTGGGGTTGTGCTCAATCCCCAGTAGGGGGCGTGCAGGAGGCAGCCGACCCATGATTCTCTCTCATCATTGATGTTTCTATCTCTCCCTTCCTCTCTGAAATCAATAAAAATATATATATATATTTTTTAAAAGTCATACTGGCGACAAGATCCAGGTTGGCAGCTGTGCAGAGAGCCACCTGCATATGAATGTACTTGTGATTTTTTAAAAAGCCAAAACACAAACACCTTTGGTGAATGGAAGATGAGTCGGAACAAATGCCAGTAATACTGTGAGTCTTGGATGAGTGTTGGCGGCCTGCGGATTGCCCCTCTAGTCTGAAGACCAAAGCCCTGAGCAGCAGCCTTCGGGAAACTGCCCTGAAGGCTGCCCAAGGCTCCCCCCCCCCGCCCCCCAGCCCACTGGAAATTGAGGGCTGGTCGGGTACCTGACGTTACTTGACCCAGCCATGCAGCAGGGATGGGCCCCGGTTAAGAGCTAGGATGGCCCCACGAAGCACCCCCACCCCCACCACGCACACCCTCAGGAGGGGCGTCCCAGTGAAGCACCCCCACCACGCACACCCTCAGGAGGGGCGTCCCAGTGTCAGCCCAGACCTCTGTGCCCTCCACACATCCCCAGGAGGAAGGACCAGGCCTCTGTGCCCAAGCAAACGGAGCGATGCCCCCAGACCCACTGGCTAGAATGGAGCGAGAATGAGAGGCCGGTGGGCAGCACAGGGAGAAACAAGTGAACAGTTTGGAGAGGAAAGAGGCGGAAGTGAAAAGGGGACTCCAGTTAAATGATCAAAATACAAGCCTTTCTTGCCAATGGTTTCCTAGTTTTCTTTCAGCCGCCGCAGCCTACGTCACCTTCTCGAACGAGGGACGGTACCCGCTCTGTGACCATCGAGTTACACGAGCGCTAGATTCTCCTCGTAACTAGAGCTACATCCACGAGAAATCATCTAGTTCCTGCCCTTAATGCCTCTCTTCGCCACTCAGCCACGTCTCCCCCATTTTCAGCTGCATATTTAACACTTCGCAGCTTTCTTCACAAAGAAGTCGCTTCCAGGAGAAATAAAGAAACTGCCAACTTTTTTGCCGGCCAGGCCCGGAAGCATGAAGGCTGTACACAGTGTTTTAATCCTGGAATGAAGGCTGAAAAGGGGAAGGACGGAGCTGCCATCACTGTTCGAGAAGCGTGCATGGCACTTAGAAAGTTACTTAAAAAGAAAAGGAGACAAAATTAAAAATAAATAAAGTAAAAAAAGAAAAGATTAGCTATACCTTTTGGGGGGAAATGCCTGCTTGGGAGGGTGAGGAAAGCAGCATGTCTCAACTGGGGGTGCTCAGGGGGACGCTACCTCCAGAGAACATTGGGAATGGGGGTGAGGGGGTGTCTGGCATTTAAGGGAGCAGCAGGGATGCTTAAATGTCTTATCCCGCCTAGGACAGTCCCCCCAACGGGAGCTCTCTCCTGCCCAAAATACCCCATAGCGTCCCCCGAATAGAAACACTACTTGTCTTAGGCCCGTGGTCGGCAAACCGAGGCTCGCGAGCCACATGCGGCTCTTTGGCCCCTTGAGTGTGGCTCTTCCACAAAATACCACGTGCGGGCGCGCACGGACAGTGCCATTTGCGCAGAAGTCGGTATTTCGTGGAAGAGCCGGTATTTTGTGGAAGAGCCACACTCAAGGGGCCAAAGAGCCGCATGTGGCTCGAGAGCTGCGGTTTGCCGACCACTGTCTTAGGCTAACTTCTCAGGAAGCCATCAGGAGAGGGGAAGAGAGACCCCCACCAAGGGGACCGGTCAGTCTCCCAGACAGCACTCCACTGTGTTTCTCCACAAACCCCTGCCACCACCTGCCATCTGCGTGGGTGTGTGTCTGTGGCCTCTACCTTCTCTCGAGGAAAGCGGGGGTCAAGCCTATCTCATTGTTTAAAAATATCTTTATTGATTTCAGAGAAGAAGGAAGAAGGAGCGAGAGAAACATCAATGATGGATCGGCAGCCTCCTGCCCACAACACAGCATGTGCCCTGACCGGGAATCGAACCACAACCTCCTGGTTCATAGATCAACGCTCAGGCACGGAGCCCACCGCGCATCCGCAGTCGCTACAAAAGCGCCCACCGGGGGACACCCCGTGGGAACTCAGTAAATGCTCCCTGAACCCAACTAGTAAGGTGGGCGCCCCAGGTGCGGTCAAGTCCCCCGACCCCAGCCCAGCCCAGCCCGCACTCACCAGGCCGAGGGGGATATGGCCACCGCCAGCGTGGGGCAGGTTCCCTCTGCCAAGCAGACCTCCACGTCGAACACCAGGGCCCGCTCCTCGGGGATGGCCAC
>NW_005372109.1:411245-411924 GCF_000412655.1 Myotis brandtii
ACTTTCCTCCAGAGCAGGCGGCTCATGGTGGGTGCAGGGAGCTCCCCGCTGGGATTGGGGACCCCTGGCTTTGGGCTCCAGCTTGGCTGCTTTTACCGGCTGCAAGACGTGGGGAGAGACACGTCTCGTCTCTGTCTTCCCGTCAGTGCAATGGGCCTGACCATGCCTGCCTTCCACCCGCAATCCTGGTGGAGACAGACGACAGAAAGCGGTGTTACACACGCATCGCCCGTTCTCTCGGAAGCCCTCATTCCCGGAGCACTTATTGCGCCCCAGGCAGCGTGCCAGGCGCTTCTAGGGGCATCGTCTCAGCTAAGCCTCACACAACCCGGGGAGGTACCAATGGCCCCGCCGAGTAAACTGAGGTTCACGCCGGCTCCTCGGTGAACTCGGGGGAGGCGCACAAGCTGGTGAAAAAAGCCCAGACTCTGGAGGCGGACGCGGGTGTGAATCCCGGTCCTGGCTCCCAGCAGCTGCGTGACCTTGGGCGCGCGCCTTAGGCCCCGATGTCCTGCTCTGTAAAATGGGGTTCAGGACTCTGCCCTACGGGATGCTGTGCGGGTGACAAGGGGTAAGATGTCGCGGGGCCGGGGCCTCCGCAAATGGTGGCTGCCACGATCGCGAACGCCACGGCCCGAGGGCCTAGCGCCAGGAGGTGACAGCACTCGGATTCGAACCC
>NW_005372109.1:413326-416365 GCF_000412655.1 Myotis brandtii
CCCCCCTTTCCCCGTGAGAGGCAGAGAAAAGCCCCGCTGTTCTAGATGTGTTTAACATAACACACGATTGTTTTCTAGTTTATTTTTCCTTTTGGCAAAAAATGAAATGAACTGAAAATCCACCGTTTTATAATCCGTTTTCTTCTTCCCCACTTAACCTTGTGCCCTTGACATTTTTACCAAATACCGAGAGGAGAGGCTCATTGTACATCAGGGAGTCCCTGCGTGGGGAAGGCGCGTTCACTACTTACTCCTGAAATGTAGCATTTCCTTCAATGATGAGGTTAGGCGACCAGCCACGGTGGTCTTAGCAGCAGTACCCGATAGCGATCAAGTGTATTTTCATAGCATTACCGTTGCTGCAGATGTTCCAATGTATTGCTTTTTTAAAAGGGGATAATTAGCTTCTCAGTTTTTTTATTTTTTTATTTCAGAGAGGAAATGAGGAGAGATAGAAACATCAATGATCAGCTGCCTCCTGCAAGCCCCACACGGGATTGAGCCCACAACCCGGGCATGTTTCCTGGCCCGGAATCGAACTGGTACCTCCTGGTTCATAGGTCGACGCTCAACCACTGAACCACGCTGGCCAGACACTTCTCAATCTTTTATTTTATTTATATTATAATTTAAATCCTCACCCGGGGGTATTTTTCCATTGATTTTTAGAGAGAGTGGAAGAGAGAGGAAAAGACAGAAATATCGATGTGAGAGAAACACATTGATTGGTTGCCTCCTGCAGGGTCCCTGACCAGGGAGGAGCCTGCAACCAAGGTACATGCGCTTGACTGGAATCGAACCCAGGACCTTTCAGGTGGCAGGCCAACACTCTATCCACTGAGCCAAACCAGCTAGGGCTCATTGTATTGTTTACACTAATTGCACTTGAAAATAACAATGTTACTAGGCCACCACCAGATATCATTATTTAATAAGTTAACCAAAACATACATACTCCCTTTTCTTTCTAATATTTCATTACCTTTGCTTTCCCGTGTAATGCTGGGTATTTTGTGCATTTAAAGGCATTATTCTAAGAAGGTGTCTGTGGTACAAAGAATGGAAGAACCTTTGGCCTAATTGAGTGTCACCTCCAGGGGAGGCTGTAGTTGGGCCTGCCTGATAGCCATTGGGAGAACAAGCCAGTGCCAGGCAACGGCCATCAAGATACCTGCCCCTCTCACCAGGCGACTTCAGGCCAGGCAGGTGCCCTGCCCCTGGAATAAGAATCCTCAGCAAGGACAACAATGGTTAACACTTGCCCAGCCGGTGTGGCTCAGTGGTTGAGCATCAACCCAAGAACCAGGAGGTCACATTTGGATTCCCTGTCAGGGCACATGCCCAGGTTGCAGGTTCAATCCCCAGTGTGGGGCGTGCAGGAGGCAGCCAATCAATGGTTCTCTCTCATCATTGATGTTTCTCTCTCTCCCTCTCCCTTCCTCTCTGAAATCAGTAAAAGATATATATTTAAATATATTTTTATTCATTTTGGAGAGGGAGAGAGAGAAACATCAATGATGAGAGAGAATCATTGATCAGCTGCCTCCTGCACACCCCACACTGGGGATCAAGCCTGCAACCGGGGCATGTGGCCTTGTGGAACCCAGGACCCTCAGTCTGCAGGCCGATGCCCTGTCCACCGGGCCAAACCGGCCAGGGCTAAAAGATATATTTCTTAAAAGGTTTTAATTTTAAAAAATGATTGACGCCGATTCCTACTGAGGGAGGGTACCTGGGGACGTGAGCCCTCTCTGCCAAGTCTTACGAACGTTTCTCACGAGACTTCCTCCTCTGTGCTTGACTGATGGGACCCCCGAGAGATTCCCCAGACCTAATGTGAAGGGACTTTTACTTCCTTTTTTTAAAATATATTTTATTGATTTTTCACAGAGAGGAAGAGAGAGGGATAGAGAGTTAGAAACATCAATGAGAGAGAAACATCCATCAGCTGCCTCCTGCACACCTCCTACTGGGGATGTGCCCGCAACCAAGGTACATGCCCTTGGCCGGAATCGAACCTCGGACCCTTCAGTCCGCAGGCCGACGCTCTATCTACTGAGCCAAACCGGTCAGGGCGGGACTTTTACTTCTTAATTTGCTGAGGTCCTACAGGCGTGAGAGGGACCCTGGCTGAAAGGGAAGCTGCTGAGACCGGAAGGGCGAAGTGCCATGGGGACAGGGACACAGCTGCCCGGCTGCAAGAAGCCTGGGGAAGAAGGCCCCCACCTGCCCCTCCCACCTCGGTCTCCACGGGGCCTTCCCGAAGGAGACCAGGACAGCAGAAGCCCCAGTGAAAGAGGAGGTGAGATTTAGGCCTGGAGCCAGGCTGCCTCACCCACTGTGAGTGCCCGTTTCCCCACCGGTGGGAGGGCCTCACACAGGAGTGGGTGCCCTGCCTGCAGGCTGAGAGGTGGAGAGGAGCCAGGGGGAGGAAGAGGTGCCCAGCTCTACGTCCAGTGGTTCTCAACCTTCTGGCCCTTTAAATACAGTTGCTCATGTTGTGACCCAACCATAAAATTATTGTCGTGGCTACTTCATCACTGTCATGTTGCTACTGTGATGAATCGTCATGTAAATATCTGATATGCAGGATGGTCTTAGGCGACCCCTGTGAAAGGGTCGTTTGACTGCCAAAGGGGTCGCGACCCACAGGTTGAGAACCGCTGCATCAGACCTACACCCCCGAGGGTCCGGAGTCTTTCCCGCCCCGCCCACAGCAGCCTCGGCCGCGAGCGTCTGCACATCCCGGGAACCCCCGCCAGAGGGCGCTTTTGCACAGCGCGGGGAGCCGCGTCCTGGGGCCGGATATTGGCGAGGTCAGGACCGTCCAAGGAAGGACCCGGGCCCCGCAGGTAGGACGGAAGGAGTAGGACGTGGAGGGAGAAGGATCCTGGGAGACCCTGTGTCCTGCAAGAGCCTTGGCGTCGCCCGGCCAGGTCTTCGGGGTGAGGGAGTCGGGGGAAGACGGGCTTCGGCCGGCCTCCCGGCTTCAGGTCTGCAACCCGGTGGGAAGGGGGACGGCCGGGCGGCATTGCACGC
>NW_005372109.1:416596-417656 GCF_000412655.1 Myotis brandtii
CGTGAGTTCAAAGCTGCACGTTCAGGCCTTTGGTGGGCTCCGAGGGTGTCCGCCTGCCTACCGATCCCGAGGGGCGCTCTCTGGGGCGCACGGGCGTCGGAGCCCATCCCCAGGCGGGCACTGACGGGCTGAGTCCCCTGCCAAGTCTTAGGAACTGCCCCCCTGAGACTTACTCCTTTGTGCTTGGCTGATGGGACCCCAAGCCTCAGACCTACTGTGAAGGGGCTTTCACGTCTTAATTTTCTGAGGTCCTACGGGTGCGCTCTCACGCTCCCTGTCTCCTTGGGACCTGAGGCCGTGGGAGGCGGGGCAGCCTGGCACCCTAGGAACCTGGAAGCCACCTTTTGGGTCAGGGCTGCTCAGAGCTCCCTGTGCATCCCCCCGCCCTGAAATTGGGGCGGGGGGGGGCTCCTTTCACGCTCTTAACGCAGGAGAGGCCTGAGCCAGCTGGACGTTGGGGGCCTGGGCCAGGAGGAAAGAGAGGGGGGCAGGCAGGCTGCTGGGGCGCTGCAGAAGGGCGGGGTGGTGGAGTGATGTTGGCTGCTCCTCCACCCCATACCGAGGTCTGGCTTCTTCCTTCTTAAAGGCTGCCTAGCGGCTCCAAGAGCCCAGCAGAAAACAGCAAGGTGTCCTCAGGGCCTGGGGGCCCGGGCCGGGAGGAAAGAGAGGGGGACAGGCAGGCTGCTGGGGTGCTGCAGAAGGGCTGATGGGAGGGGGCGGGTGTGTGATGTCGGATGCTGGCTTCCCCCTTCTTTTTTTTAAAATATATTTTATTGATTTTTTTTTTTACAGAGAGGAAGGGAGAGGGATAGAGAGTTAGAAACATTGATGATTGATGTTTCCATCTCTCTCTCCCTGAAATCAATTTAAAAACTTTTTTTTAAAAAAGAATCACACGAGGCCTGCACCGGTGCCCAGACAGGGTGGGACCCAGATAACACTGGCATGGGCCTCAGCCTCCTGCCACTCCGGGTGGGGGGGGGCAGGGGAGCATCCAAAAAAGGCAGCAGCAGAAAAGGTGGGGACAAGAAGGGGCCTCGGGCGCCTCCACGGGCCGCAG
>NW_005372109.1:418031-419559 GCF_000412655.1 Myotis brandtii
GAACAACAAATTTGGAAGTAGTTAAACTGCAGAACACGTTCTGGGCCTGGGTGCCTCCTTTCAAAACAGAGCGCAGGGAGAAGAAAAGAAGGCGCTGGGGGATTGGGGGGCGGGCGTGGGGGGGTGAGAAAGTGCCCAGGGGAAAAGTTGGTAGGTCGCCCTCGGCGCCGCCAGCTCCCAGACCCAGGAATTCAATGGGGAGTGGGGGGAGGGGGCGGGTGGCCCCAGGCGGCGGCCCGCTGGGAGAGGCTGAGAAACTTCTCCTGGGGAGGCGGCAGGGGGTTCCCCCAAAGGGCGGAGCATTTGCCTGGTGCGGAGAGCGCCCCCCCCCCCCCCCCCCCTTCCACTCTGGGCCTGGTGGGAACTAGGCTGCCAGGGAGGGTGGGAGAGGCGTCTTCAGCGCTTGGGAGACTAGAATAGGGCCGATGGGTGGAGGGGGGAGGGAGTGCTGGGTCGCAGATTCTAAATTCATTCTCTCTCTCTCTCTCTCTCTCTCTCCCCCTGTCTAGCCTCTAGCAGGATCTGTCTGGGTTTTATTTTTCTTTCACCATCCAGGTCAGCCAGGTTGGGTATGTGCCCACCCACCCCCTGCCCGCTCCTCCCCACACACAGCCAGCTCTGCTCTAGACTCGTCCAATGAGACTATTCTTTTGTTTTTGGTTTGTTTGTTTGTTTTTTTTCTGTTAAAGTCAGGCCTCTCGGCGTAGCCATGAAGGCCAATTAATATTTTTTTCTCTCTGACGTTTTTCGAAAACTTTCTCATTTTTCTCTAGCCTCTAGTCTAGCAGGACTTGTCTGGGTTTTGTTTTTCTTTCACCATCCAGGTCAGCCAGGTTGTGTATGTGCCCACCCACCCCCTGCCTGCTCCTCCCCACACACAACCAGCTCTGCTCTAGACTCGTCCAATGAGACTATTCTTTTGTTTTTGGTTTGTTTTTTTTTTTTCTGTTAAAGTCAGGCCTCTCGGTGTAGCCATGAAGGCCAATTAATATTTTTTTCTCTCTGACGTTTTTCGAAAACTTTCTCATTTTTTCCACACACGGTGAGCACAGCCACACACCTGGGAGGAGGGAAAGACATTTACCAAAGCTGTCCGTTACCCTGGTGTCCAACTCATTTAGAAGAAAAGAAACCGGAGAGGTTATGAAGACAAAAGTGTAAATAAAATGACCAAAAAAAAAAAGCCAAAAAATGCACGTGATGGGGGTGGGGAGGGGGGTTTGCAAGTCTTCTATCCCTCTTCTTAGCCCTTTGCCCGCGTTGTTTGGGGAAGAAGAGAGAAGTAGGGGCGGCTACTGCCTCTGAGAGGTGGTGCCTCTGGGATCGGAGGGCGCGCGGCTCCCTCCTGTGGGCGGCGCTCGGTGTGCCAGGGGTTAACGGCGCTGCTCGTGAACTTGGCCTGTCTGTCTGCCCGGTGATGGATGTGGAGACCCCGGCTGACAAGTTCAGCCGGAGGGACGTCCCCTGCGGCGGCGGCAGGAGAAACGCCCTGGCGGAGGGGACCCAGGGCGAGCGGCCAGGGCGCACG
>NW_005372109.1:420860-425035 GCF_000412655.1 Myotis brandtii
CCCGGCGGGGTGAGGGGTGCGCTCCGACTGCGCGTGGAAGGCGGGGCTCGGCGTCTGGGGCCGGACCCATCACCCCAACAAATGGTCAAGGCCAAGGCGAGGGTCTTGGGGCAGTGGGAAGCGCCCAGAGGTGAGGGCTCTGGGTTTGCAAAAAGGGAAGGGGAGCGGGGCCAGAGGGAAGTTGCGGGACTGCAGCGGGTTTAGCCAAAAGGATAGAATGTTCCCAAGTGAGGCTCTTCCGGGGGAGTTCCCGGGCGCCCCCTTCCTCCCCTCTGCCCCCACGTCCCCTCTGCCTTCTCATGCCCTCTCCCACGGGAATCATAGCGTAGAAAGTGGCTTCCTGACGCCAAAATAGTTTAAGAAACCATGCAACTCACGGCGCCCACTCTAGACAAGATTTACGGCATGCTGGGCCGCCTCTGTGATGGGAAATTGTTGGGAAATCCTTTCTGTCCTGCTCCCCCGTCTGTGCCCGGAACAGGCCTCTCAGATCTTTGGAGGGTGTCTCCTCCAGCCCAGTCAAGGCGCCAGAGTCTGGGAGGAATGAGGGCGACTGGGGAGGTGGAGGCTGTGGTGGGGGGCTTCTCTGAGAGAAGGCTGGGGAGTTGGGGGGGGGATCAGGCTGGTCTTGAACAGGGCAGGGAGGTGTCAGAAGCTGGGAGAGACTCTGGGGTCAGATCACAGGAGGAGAACTAGGAATGCACCCAGAAATGGCCAAGTCTTTGTAACTGGGGAGAAATGGGGTGCTGGGCTGAAAGGGGGCTCTGTTTTGAGTCCCTCCCCATATGCTGGAGGGGAGGGACTCTTCAGGTACAGAGAGGGAGAGGATGGAGTCTCAGGGTCTGGCATTCAATCAAGGGACAGAGACCGGAGGGTAGGCTGGGGGTGAGGGAGGTCGTGCAAGTTCCCAGGGAAGGAGCCTCCATGGGCAACACCAGCGGCTGGAGACGCAGGGAGGGGTGCTGCTCCCCTCAAGTCTTTCCAGGAGGGCGTTTCTGGGTTCCTGCCCAGCCTGGGCCTCTCCAGAGCCCACAACCTGCATGTGTAAGAGGAAAGAGAGGCCAGAAGTGGAGGCCGGAGAGGGCATCACAGCCCAGCTGAGCAGGTGTTGGTGAAGGTGGGTGTGGGGGTCCTGGGGACCCCGGTGGTGCAGGACGCTGGGGGCTCTGAGCTAGTTCAGTGCTGGGCTTCTAGACTAGACAACAGGAGGGGCAGCTTCGTCAAAGCTCAGGCCTGAGGAAGGAGTGAGGGAGGCAGGGAGAGAGGGAGCAGTGGCAAAGGCCCCCTGGACTGAGCCTCGCTTGTGACTGCAGATCTGTCTCCTGAAAAGGGGCCAGAGGGGCTGGGGGAGGAGCCTGGGTCCCCGGGGCCGAGTGTCAGGTCTGGGCTGGAGTTTGGGGAGCTCCCTGAGTCTCAGGCTCTGAGCCCTGGATCAGGGCGCCTGCAGAGGGCTGTTGTCCAAAGTCAGAACTGCCCACTCTCCTTCCACTTAACCTCTTACTTCACTACCGCGTCCTGAAATGGGCAGGGGGGGCGGGTCACACTCCAGCCGGTTTTCACGGCCACTGCACCGAGTTGTGTAACAACTAGCAGGAAATAGGAACTGGGCCCAAGCCAGCCTGGAACCCTGGCAGCCGAGGCCGCCAATGGGTACCAGAGCGCTAGTGTACACGTGTGTGCGCGCGCGCGTGCACCGGGCAAGATGGGTGTTTGGGCCAAGTGTGTGCATACTATGCGAGGGGGTTTTTTCGAGTTGGAATCTGCAGGCTACAACAGAACAGAGGTGGGCATTTTTGTAGACACCTGGGAGGGAGCCGGATCCTTTTGGGGAGACTCCTGCCCCTTGGGGATCCCTTGGCGCCTGTCCCTTTGCCCTGGTAGCTGCTGATTTCTCTGGAGCTCAGGTTTGGGACTGTAGGGTGGAAACCGGGGAAGTTCCGCCTACAGCAGCGCTGGAGAGCGAGGCCCGGCCGGTGGCGGCTCTCAGCACCATGGCCAGGGCCCGGCGCCGCCTCCGGGGCTGTGGTCTCCGCACCCAGCGCTCAGCCAGACCCAGGGCCTGCTTTCCGGGGACCTCAGGGCCTGTAGGTCGAGGCTAGGGCGCTGGTGGGGGACGAATGGCATAGAACGAATCGCAGAGGGAAGGGTGATCAGAACCGGGCCTGGAGTCAGCCTGCCAGGCAGCCTGCCGCCCCCAGCGGGCGGTGCCCAGCCCACACCATGTGGCTCTGGCTCGCATCACCTGGCCCATTTCCTGTCTCGGCTGCGCGTGGAGGCCGGCCACCAGCCCACAGAGCAACCTCCTCCCACAGCCTACACCCTCGAGCCCGGGTCTCCCCGTGGCCCCCCTCCGTGGACATGGAGGGCTCGCTGATTCCAGCTCAGCCCCACCACAGCAGGGCACGGGAGCCTCCCTGGCCAGCCTCGCCTGCTCTCCACCCAGGGACTCCGTTTCCCAAAGAGGGTGGCAGAGCTGCGGCCCCAGGACGGTGGCTTCCGGCATCGGAACTGGATCCAAATCAGGCTTCTCATTCTTTCTCCCAGAGCCCCCACCGCCCGCCCTCAGCTCGCCAGCCAGGCCTCCAGCGCCTGCAGCCGCCGAGTTACCCGAGCCTCGCTGCGGAGCCATTTTGTGCAGAATCCTGCTTAAATCGCACTCCCGGGGCCTCCTTCTTGCTCTCGCCTCCCCTCCGTCCCCTCCCCCTCCCTCTCTCCCAGGTGAAGGCGCTTCTCAGCCCTTTCCCACCTCCGCATCCCCACCCTTCCTGCCGGGCGGCCCTAATGGGCCCGGGACTCTGGAGGCCACGCACACAGCACATACAGGCCAAGAAGGGGAGTCAGCGGGTCGAGGAGCTGCGGGAGGAGGGGGAGCAAGGGGCGCCTCCCAATTATGTTAATCCTTTGGAATTAACTGTCTCGGGCCCAAATTCGGGCGGTTCCTTCCCCGGGGCCTCTCCCGCGTTCCCCAGCGGCCGCTTTGTCTGGCTCCCTTCCCTCCTGGAAGGGGGATATATGTGTGTATGCAAGGGGGTTTGGAGGGAGAGGTGCTAAAGCCCGGCCTGGCCTGGCACGAGCTGGCTGGGGAGGAAGTGGGTTTAGGATCAGGATGGAAATACAACAAAGCGGAGGCCAGCAGGGTTCGGGGAGCAGCAGGCACCTGGCAACATCGGCAACTTGGCCAAATGGAGATGTGTCGTTCTTAGGGGAGAAAGGGATATTTGGGAAAAAATCACGAAACCCTTTCCGAGCCATCCCCTTCCTTCCCCCCCTCTTCTTTGGCCAGGGGGTGGCCTGGCTCAGCAGCTCAGCGCCCCAGGCCCTACGGAAATGGACCCTCATTCTTCCCCCCCTCTTCTTTGGCCAGGGGGTGGCCTAGCTCAGCGCCCCAGGCCCTACGGAAATGGACCCTCATGGGTACTTCCGCCCAACCTCTTGGTGAGTCTGGGCACAGAAACCCCGTGCACTGACCACTGAAAGCCGGGAATCCACCGCCTGCTTGTGCCGAATCTCCCCCCAGCTCTCAGAGGACCCAGGAGGAAGGGGGTGATGGCTGGGGTGAGCAAGAAGGGGCGCCCGTGGGCCACTGGCCTCCTGGAGGCTTTCATGAGGCCTCCAGGTCTGCGGGCAGGCTCAGGTGGGGTGATTCTGGGGGACCCTGTGGAGCCTCTTTCATGTGAGGTCAGGTGTGTGTGGAGCGCCCTAGAAGGAGGCCAGAGGCTTGGCTTTGTGCGCTCTTGTGTGGCTGGAACGCGAATGTAACCAGTTGGGGCCTAGGGCATCTCCGAAGGTGCAGACGCAATCGGTTGTACTTTCCTCGATGCGCTCCGAGGGGGAGGACCCAGCAGTCTGGACCGAGCGAGAGCCAGGGCCTGGCCCCAGTGGAGCGCGGCTCGGGAACCGCCGCCGCGCGCCAGGGACTGTGGGTGGGACCGTGCAACCAGGACACTTCGGCGCTCCCTCCGCTCCGAGTCTCCGCGCGTGGGCTGGGTCTACAGCAAGGTGCTGGGCGTGGGGAGAGGAAGAGGGAAGTTGAAGGTGAAACGGCTCCTATTCTCGGCTCTCGGCCTCCCCAGTGCGCACTGGCCGCCCTGGAGAGCCCTTCACCACGCCCCAGCAGGCGCGTCCCCCAACCTGGTCGCTGGAGCTCCCTCACTCCGAGGGTCCGCGGGGGCGGC
>NW_005372109.1:425902-426403 GCF_000412655.1 Myotis brandtii
CCTCCCTCGCCCCCACACGTCCCCCAGCGCCGAAGCAGGAACCCCAAAGTGGAGCGGGCCGGGGGAGCGGAGGGGGGTGGGGTTGCAGAGGGGTCGCTGGCGGGGAAGGCGCCAGCCTTCGCCTTCACCCCATAAATCAGGCGGGAACAATCCTGTCCCGGAGCCTGGGACGGGGATTTTGGGATGCAAATGCGAAGGGAGAGAGAGAGGGGAGAGAGAGAGAGAGAGAGACAGCGGCCGGTCGGGGGGGGGGGTGGAGGGAGCGCAGGGGTGGACCGGGCTGCCCCGCCGCTAACAATGCGGCCTTTATGGAATTATTCGACGAGTCGGCCCGCGCGCCATTAGCATACGGCTTGGGGGTTGCCGGAGCTTCGCCCCTCGGTGAGGTCAAGTTCTTGATAATTTGATCACTTTTCACGGGCTCTGGCAGCTGCCTTTGTGTGCAGTTGGGGGGTCTGTGTGCAGCGTGAAGCGGAGCAGAACTGGCGAGGAGTGAGCTCA
>NW_005372109.1:426727-428602 GCF_000412655.1 Myotis brandtii
GGCCGGGGCCGCTCCCGCCCGCACCCTCCCCAACTCCCCGAGTGGTTAAGGTGCAGGCCAGCTCCCGACAGCCCCTCCCCCTCCTCCCTTCGCCGCCGCCCCCCCCACACACACCCAGTCGCAACATAAGATGTATTACAATGTCTAGCAAATAAAAAAGCAATTGGGGGAAATCTGCATTCCGTTTCCATGGCAACCCAAGCAGCACACCCGGCTACGAAGGCTCCCAGCCCCTCTGAGCGAGGCTTGGGGAGCGGGGCCCACACAGCACCGAGCGCGCGCTTGGGTCTGTCCCTCTTGAGGTCCTTGTCTGCCTCCAGGTCACTGTTCTCCCTAACACCCCCCAAAAGTCCCAAAGCCCGGCTCCTGGAAGCTTGGGGAACCCCCTGAGCATGAGGGGTCCTGCCCTGCCTCAGAGAAGAAGGGTTCCGGGTGCGTTCAGAGCCGAGGATTTGGGGGGGGGGCTTTCTGGCTATGCGGGTGTGTGGGTGCTAGGACAGTCAAGCTTGGAGAGACTCAGGCCACCACTCAGACCCAACCCCCTGGCCCCTTTCCCTCATCGACACCAGGAAGCAGACGGATGGGGAGGCCTCAGCGACTCCTCCAGGTCACCCAGCTCAGGCGCGCAGACGGAGGCCCAGTTACCTACATGGCCCATGTTCCCCGTCCCTCCTCAGCCTGCCCTGTGCAGACTTGGAGTGACACAAGTGTCTTCCCATTTTCATGCCTTCAAAAGCCTTTTTTTAAAAAACAAATTTTTTTTTGGCCTTTGCTTACCAAGATTATTTTGAAAATAGGTTAGACGTGGAAAAGCTGAACATTCAAACAGTCCGGGAGGGGAATCTGTCGCCCCTGGGGCCAGGAGCTGCCCGCTGGCAGAGGGACACTGTTCACTGTGTCACCTTTTGAATATGGAGCCATGCGAGTGTGTTAGCTGTCGAGAATAAAATTGAAATGGGAAGAAAAAAGAACAGGCCAGGAAAGTCAGCGGCCCTCCGCTCTCTCCCCAGAGATAACCGGCAGGTAGAAGGAGCTTTTCCTGGGGCCTGAGTGCACCCCCTCCCCATTTGTAGATGTCACGCTCCCCTTTTCTTGGCAAGCGGCTGGCGAAGGGTGACTCTCGGGGTTCAGGATCCGCCAGGCAGGCCGTGGGCAGCGTCCCTGGGCCGCCCCCTCCTCCCTTCCTGGCGCACCTGGGAGCCTGTGCGCTGATCGTGACCTCATTTCGGAGGAAATGGAGCCACTCTTCCCACCCCCTCACCCTGTGCGTCTGCTCCCTTCCCAGCTACTTGGCCCTGGGCCCCAGGCTGCCATCTTCCCTTCCCACCACCCCCATCCCTTTGCTATTTTGCAAGAACTAGTCCTACTAGGAGCCGGATGGCTTTGCAGCCTGACAATTGTGTCTGCACGGTTCAAATGAGTTGTTTTTTTCTTTGTGTTTTTTGTTTGTTTGTTTTGTTTTGTTTTTGACACCAGGGCCTCAAACCATCTGGGTAGTCCTTAAATCTGGGGCCGGGGATGGACGAGTGTGAGCCTGGGAGAAGGCGGCGTTCTTTCCGCTTTCTACGAAATCGAAATCGGTTCATGCAAACCTCCGGTGTGGGAGGGTGGCGAGGCTGGAATCCACTAGAAATGGCCCTGGAGAGAGACCATCCCTCCCGATTTGGACCCGAGGAATTTGGACCCTAACGGAGCCACGTTCACATCCCCTCTGGACCAAGAGGCTCAACATTGATGCCCCTTCCACCTGGGCCTCGGGCCTTCTCCCGGCTCCCCCGGGGAGTCCTCCCAACCTCTTCCCGCCTCGCACTCCCCATGGTTGGGCCTCACTTATGTGGCACGTTGGCACTACGCCCCAGGCCCTGGGGCAACAAG
>NW_005372109.1:429348-432639 GCF_000412655.1 Myotis brandtii
TTTCTCCCACCCGGGTGTGCGCACCCACAGCGCGGCCCCTTGTTGGTCGCTGCGCCATTTTAATAGCCCCCCCGACCCGATTCCCCCCTTGGCATCTCTGGCACCCGAGTGTGTCGGGGTATCTCTGTCCCCATCCCGCCCTGACTTTTGCCCCTCTCCATCAGCCTGGAGAGAGTGACCAATCAGCGCTGGCCTGGGGTGGGATGCTCGTCACCATGGTGACGGCCGGGCGCCCTGGCAGAGCTGCCCATCACCGAGGGCCAGTCTCCTCTCCGCCTGGACCTGGGTGTGAAGGGGAGGTAACGATGGACAGGGGCTGGGGTGGGGGTGGGGGGTGAGACAGAGGTGGCACCTTATCCCCACTCCAACCTCATTGGGTTCAGCCCGGGTCAGGCAGGGGAGAGGGCATGCATGGTGTGGACAAAGCCTGAGCTGGTAGGGGAATGGATTCCCCGAGGTGGGACCCCCTCCATATTTCTCATGTGGGTGCAGAGGTCTGTCCTGGTCTACCTCTCACCCTCTCTCTCTTTAGGAGCTCCCAGAGCTCCCCCCACCCCCAATCACCTTGCCCTAAGTGCTGTGCTTTTGGGCAAGTGACTGTCCCTCTCCGAGTCTCAGCTTTCTCATCCATAAGATGGGCTGGTCTGCAGGCTCATCGTGGAAAGCACCCAAAACACAGTAGGTGCTCCTTCTCCATTAGCAAGGAGGGCGAGGCTATTGAGGACAGAACTTGGGGGGGGTCCCTTCTTTCTGGGGAAGCCCAGTTTGGGTGTCTCGTGGTTTCCCAGAGCCAGCTTTTTAAATATATATATTTTTATTGATTTCAGAGAGGTAGGGAGAGGGAGAGAGAGAGATAGAAACATCAATGATGAGAGAGAATCATTGATCTGCTGTCTCCTACTAGGGATCGAGCCCACAACCTGGGCATGTGCCCTTGACCGGAACCCGAGACCCCTCTGTCCAAACTGGCTAGGGCTAGAGCCAGCTTTTCATCTCTCCTCCAAACAGCTGGGAATCAGAGAGTTGGGGAGGGTTTTTAAAAAACAGAGCCAGGGCGGGGGCTGTGGCTGGAGCAAAACCTTGGTCAGTGGCTCTGAGAATGGGCCACCGCAGCTCCTACGGAGCCAGGCCCTTCCTGCCAGCCCCGGCCAGCTTAAGCGCCACTTTAAGTGGTCCGGGCATTCACTGGCCGGCCCCTCGCCCGTAATTGAGCCGCAGGGGTTTGAAAAGAGGGCCAGGGCCTCAATGACAGGACCTTGGGCCAGGCTAATTGGTTTTGGTTCAAGGGGATACTGGATTTGTGAAAAGCTCCAAACTGCCTTTCCCACGCCAGAGGCAGGTCAGGGCTCTAAGGAGACGGGTTCAAGGAGATGGGGACCAGGAGAGAGAGCTGGGAGCCAGGCGCCTGCGGCTGAGGCTCTCGCACCACCGGCCAAGGTTTCCCTCTGCTGGGAGCGTGGGAAGTCACTGTAAGGGACCTCCGGGGTGCAGGCAGGTTCTACCAACCTTCTCATACGCTTGAGGCCCTGCCAAGAAACGGGCCACCTCCTCTGAGCCCCTGGCATCTCTTAGCTGGGGAGATGTGGAATCGTCGAGTAAGAGGAACCAAGCAACTGCTGTGTAGTTCATCGTCCTGCCCGGGCAGCTGGACCCAACCTGGGCTTTTATTTTATTTTAAATAGATTTTTATTGATTTCCGAGAGGAAGGGGGAGGGAGAGAGAGAGAGAGAAACATCAATGATGAGAGAGAATCATTGATCCAGGAATGTGCCCTGACTGGGAATCAAACCCGGGACCCTTCAGTCCACAGGTAGACACTCTAGCCACTGAGCCAAACCGGCTAGGGTCACACCTAGGCTTTTAGGCTCTGGGAAAATCCTGGACTCTATCCTGAGGCGGGAAGTGCAGCTGGTCTCAGGATCACCCACTTCTGTCCCTTGAAATGGCCCCAAAACGCCGTGGGCAAGGGCAGACCAGGTGGAGATGAGAAAGGGAGACGTGTGGTACTTAAAGAAAAAGATAACGTGCCATCTATTTCTTTACATTCAGAAAGTAAGCACTAATTGTATGACAGCTGAACTCTGTCCTTACTGTAGGTAATCTGAATGTCCATGCTTTGGAATATATAACTTCAGGTACACAGATAACTATGTGTTTGGGCCAAAATGATGACACATTTGTATATATTGGGCGTCCCCCCAAAATGTGTACGCACTTTACAGCTGATAGCTCAGTGGATGTTTCTTCCTTTTCCCATTTAGCCCATTGGAATGAATGATTATTCAAAGTGTCTATGCCTTCTGGGGGACACCTGGGTCAGGCAGGTGATATACCCCTTCTTGTATATATTTGATTTACATACCGAATCGTCCCCTTATGTGACAATCAGTTTATGTTAAGGGTGGCGCCAGGGTGGGGTGGGAGCTAGAACAATATCCATCCCATTAACAATGACATTGACTGAGACCTGGGTTTGATGGCTCATTGTGTGTTGAAGGGAGCATCCTAAAGGGAGCATCCTCACCAGCTTAAAAACAAACAAACAGAAAAACCCCAAAATCCCTACCCTTTTGGTTACCATCCAAATGTTTGCCATGTTGGCCCCTTGAGGCACCTGGTAAGTGGGAGAAAGGTCCTGGGACGAGAGGGAGAACTTTGTGCATCATGTCTTCCCATTTTGATTTCAGTTTTTAATTGCCCGGAGCCCCGTTTCTGTGGGCCTCTGCTCATTTGCACACTGGAGATTCATGTGTAAACAGGCATGTGGCGTGTGCGCACGCCTGGGCCTCCTGGTCGCCGAGTGTGCCCTCCCGGCGTTTAAACACACACATCCACACATTACGGGCTTGCATATTTGCCTCCTTTCTAGAACCCGGTTAATTCCCCCTTCGCTAATCCTCACACCCACTCCCTTCTCCACCCCCCATCCCCACAGACAAAAAAAGAATCTCCAGGCCTGACTGACCAGTGGTCTCAGCCTCCTTCTCTGGCTGGCAGCTCTCCAGGCCCCGGCTGGAGTGAGGGCTCTTATTAGGCAGACCTCATCAATATCCCCAACGACACCCCAGCACCTCTACTAGGAACTATTAGCATCGAGAATTAACATGAGCCCTGGCCGGTTTGGCTCAGTGGATAGATCTTCGGCCTGCAGACCGAAGGGTCCCAGGTTTGATTCCGGTCAAGGGCACATGCCCGGGTTTCGGGCTTGGTCCAACACGCAGGGGGCAGCTGATCAATGATTCCCTGTCATCATTGATGTTTCTATCTCTCCCTCCCTCCCTGAAATCAATA
>NW_005372109.1:432654-436924 GCF_000412655.1 Myotis brandtii
AAAAATGTTTTTAAAAAAGAACCCCCCCCCCCCCCAAAAAAAAAGAATTCAAATTAAACGGCACTTGTCAAAATAAATGGACAAAGTGGAGTTAGCCATGTCTTCGCCTGGATTTCCTTGGCTTGGGTTTGCTTATTCACTGATTTGAAGACGAGAAGAAAGAGAGAGGGGGAGAGGAAGAACAGGCTGCCACGGGGAGAGGAGAGGAGATGGAGGGAGGGAGAGAGAGAGAGGGAGAGAGAGAAAGAGAGAGAGAGCCAGCCCTGAGCCCGTGCCCTGGGGTCCCAGCCATTAGGGCACTCCAGGGGGCTGGAATGCAGTCTCTAACCTCAGCTCCTAATGAACGCCGAGGTGTGGACGAGGCCGCGGGGACGGCTTTGTTTACGGGGGAAGGGCCCTGGGAATGGGCGAGGGGATTGCTTTGGGGATTAAGGAGTGGGCTTTGTTTTTAGGAAGGGCCTCGCTTCTTTTCTGAAGTTTTCTGCCGCTAATTGATTCAATTCAGACATTCCTCCTCCCTCCACGGCCAGCCGGGGCCTGAGCGTGCGAGATGTGCCCCCGCCCCCCCCCAGCCCGTTTCCCCAGCTGCTCCGGCCCCCTCTCTCCACGGTGACCCCTGAAAAGGGTGTGAACCTTCTGGCCCAGGGATCACGGGCGCCGGGAACCCGGTCAGAGGCCGGGACGTCTGCGTGTCTGCATGTGACAGACAGCGACATGCACCGACCTGTGTGACTGCAAGTCCCATTGACATAGAGAAACAGATCCTGGGTGCACAGTTCCATGGGGTCTGACGGATGCGTTTACACCCACGGAGCCAACAGGGGGGCAGCCTTCTGTCTTTCCAGAAACTTCCCTCCTGCCTCTGCCCATGGTTCCCCACCCTCCTTCTGATTCCTCTCACCAAGCACCTAGCTAGGGTGTCATATATGTGGCGTGTATGCCAGGAGGTTGTTTGTTGTTGTTGTTGTTTTAATATATTTTTATTGATTTCGGAGAGGAAGGGAGAGGAGAGAGAGAGAAACATCCATGATGATAGAGAATTATGGATCGGCCGCCTCCTGCACGCCCGCCCCACACTGGGGATGGAGCCACAACCCAGGCATGTGCCCTGATCGGGAAGGGAATGGAACCGTGACCTCCTGGTTCCTAGGTCCATGCTCAACCCCTGAGCCATGCCCGCCGGGCTGTTGTTGTTTGTCAGGGAGCGCCCTCCTGGGAGGCAGGGCTGAGCGACTGTCCAGCTTGCCTGTGGATGGTCACACTGGACTGTGTTCAGCTCTCTCCCTGGGACGGGCCCAGAAGTCAGGCCTGGAATTAGACTGGGGGGAACCGTGACCTCCTGGTTCCTAGATCCATGCTCAACCCCTGAGTCATGCCCGCCGGGCTGTTGTTGTTTGTCAGGGAGCGCCCTCCTGGGAGGCAGGGCTGAGCGACTGTCCAGCTTGCCTGTGGATGGTCACACTGGACTGTGTTCAGCTCTCTCCCTGGGACGGGCCCAGAAGTCAGGCCTGGAATTAGACTGGGGGTGGGGGCTGGTCTTCTGCCAGGACAGCCCTGTTCTCACCCCGGCCTGTTAATGAGCAGGGAGGTGGGGGGGACAGGTGAGCCTCACACCTTCCCACTTGCCTCCCTCCTCAGCATCCGGAGCTGATGGAGAGCTATTAATGGAAGGTGCGGGCTTTGTGCTAATTAGAACTCCCCTTCAGCTCCCATCTGCACCGCACCCCCCCTCCCTGGTCACCTCGCCACCCCCATTCGCTTGCCGACCTAGTTTTTGTCACCCCCATAAATTAGGGGGTGCTGGGAGGGGAGCTGCTCCCCTGTTTCTGGTCAGACCCCCGTTCTTTGTGTGCTGCAGGGGTGCCCAGGGTGGCCTTGCCCCAGCCTTCTCTGTCTTTCTTGGGGGAGAAGGACTGGGAGTTGGAAAGGGAGCTGGGCACCAGCGGCCACGTTCAAGGCTAGGCTGCTCCTACACCAGCCATTTGGGGTTATTTTTTAAAAATATATCTTTGTTGATTTCAGAGAGGAAGGGAGAGACAGAAACATCAGTGATGAGAGAGAATCATCGATCGGCTGCCCCCTGCACACCCCACACTGGGGATCGAGCCCACAACCCAGGCATGTGCCCTGACCGGGAATCGAAACGTGACCTCCTGGTTCATAGGTGGCGGCTCAACCACTGAGCCACACCAGCCACGCCAGCTGCCCAGGCCTTGGGGTTGTTTTGAAAAGGTCCCTCTCCTCTTCCTTCTGGAGAGCGAGGTTTCAGACACCATCGCCTCGGTCCCCCCATTCCTGGGTGCCTCCCCGTCTATTGTACCCCCCTCCACCCACAGCGCTCGCTGCCTCCCAGGCAGCCTGGGGGGTGCAGGCTGGAGCCCTGGCTCTCTTCTGAAAAAAACAAAACAAAACAAAACAAAAACATTTTAAAATAAAATTTAAATTTCATTTTGCTTTTTATTTCTCTCACCTCAGGCCCAATGGATATAGTTTGTTTGTTTTTTAAACAGAGGTTGTCTCTTATAGAGGCTTCATTGAAGGGGGAAAAAAACACATAACGTCACACAGACGTCATTTAAAGAAAAAGCACCTCTCAGCTTAGAGGGTGGGGGAGTTCAGGCTTCCTGCCGAATTATCACTTGGGAGTCTCTCTCTCTGCCCCTCTTTTTTTAGCTCCTGAACCCCCTTTGGTCCCCATGGGGTTTGTGTGTAAAAATAGCCCGCCCTCCCTGCCCCCTCTTCTCCTTTCCTCCTGCTCGAGTTATCCGGATGGGAATGCAGGTCGGGTTTTCAGAACCAGGAGTGGGTCTCTGGCCAGCGCGAGGCGATGCCAGTTCTCCCCAAGGTTGGGGGCCCAGGCTAAAGGGGGGCGGGGTGTCCTGGGGTGGCGTTCAGCCGGAGGACGGGCTGCCCCTGTGGCTTTACTGCCCCTGGGGTGACACTTCCTGAATTGAGACAGGAGGGGAAGACCGAGTGAATAAACCTGATCCAAACTCCAGAAGGGCCTGGGTGGAGGGTGGGGAGGGAGAGCGATGCTGAGCTACAAGGCGGGTTTTGGGAGGATGTTTTGGCCATCACCATGCAGAGTCTCCTTGACAAGCCACCTCCCCTCTCTGGGCCTCTGTGTCTCTGTCTGTGAAGTGAGGTTCATGACTCCAGGGGTCCTGTGAGAACTGAAATATACAAATAAGGCGCCTGCATACAGTGGGCGCCTAATAAATGACAGCTCTTTCTGCAGCTGGGCCCCGGGTGCGCATGAGTGGCTGGGTCTGAAATTCTAACCTCCACTCGCTGGAGACGGTGAGAGCACCGGTGATGTCCTACGTCTCAGGGAAGAAGTGATCGGTGCCCTCGTTCCCGCCAGAGCGCCCCCACTTTGGGAGATAAACCAGGGCGCCAAGGGGCACCCTGGGGTGGGGGGCTTTGGGACACCTGGGAAGCTCCAAGCGCGGCTGGCGTGGGAGGAGCAGGGTAAGAAGGATGGACTCGCGAGGGCATCGCCTGGAGGCCCATATCAACTCGGGGTTCAGCATTTCTAATAGGAGATCGTTGCTTCTGGGAAGTGGCCTGGGGTCCCCGGCTGGGCAGACGCCGCTTGTTAGGGCAGGGTCGCCCCGGGATGGGGCTGTCACTCTTGGCGCTGCGCTGGGCCCCAGGCTCATCCCTACCTCGCGGGCCTGCGTTTTCCCGGCTCCAGCTCTCAGCGCGCAATGGAGCCGGGCTTGACCCCCTCAGCCAGACCCCCAACGGGCTTCCCTCGCGCATCTCCGTCTGGGATCGGCTGTGGCTGTGACCTGGAGGACGCATCAGTCCCTGCCCGCTTTGAGCCGGAAGGGGAGCGCATCTGGGCGGGAGTGGGGGGCGCCTGAGGTCTCCCTCTGTTTTACAGCTACTGCCCTGCCTGCGCCTTCCTCCCCGCACCGTCCCGGTGCTCAGCGCCCTCCCTCTTCGTGGGCACGAACTCGCCGTGGGCACTGGCTCTCTCGTCCGAGGGCGACGGCAGAAAGGTGAGTGGCCCCGAGCGACCCGGAGAGCGTGCTCGCGCGCGGCGCCTCGGAGCTTGGAAGACCGAGCCCGGCCGGCGGAGCGGCTGTGCTTTCCTGGGTCGCCAAGAAGGCGACCCTTGTCCCCAGCCCGGATCCAAGGCCCCCCCACCCGTCCCCTCCTCCTGGCGAACCGGCGCGAACGACACACTCACCAGCTCGTTGTGTTTTGTGATTCAATCCGGCAGAGCTGGGCGCGGCGCACACAGTAGGCGCCTCGTAAGCGG
>NW_005372109.1:437793-443481 GCF_000412655.1 Myotis brandtii
GGGGGGTTGGGGCCTGCAGGCTCCATTCGCGCCTTCCGGGCTGGCTGCGGCCAGTCGGGGAGGAAGACAGCAGGGTTGACGCTGGAGCTCGAGCCCAGCAACTTGGAGCTCGCCCCCTGCAGGCCGGGGTCCCCGCAGGTCAGAGCCGGGGGACGCAGAGTCCCCCCTCCACCTGGTGAGGAATTTACGCGCAGTCGCTGTTGTTCTGGCTGCTCCGGGTGCCCCACCGCTGCCCCGAGGCAGGTCCCACGCATGTGCGTTTGTACCGAGGGACTGGGGAGCTCCCGGAATGTTCCTGTGTGTTTATGGAGTAGTTCTTTGTGCCTGGCCCGGTGCTAAGCATTTCGCCTTGGGGCCTGTTTGGCAGGATGGTTTCTTGTCGGTGATTTTGGCATAGACAGAGCTGTCTGCCCCCAAAGCCTGACTTCTTTTTAATTTTTATTATTTTAATCCTCACCTGAGGATCATTTCCCCCCATTGATTTCTAGAGAGAGTGGAAGAGAGAGGGAAAGGCAGAGAAAGATCAATGTGAGAGAAACACATTGATTGGTAGCCTCCTGCACGTGCCCTGACCTGTGTCCTGGCCCGGGGAGGAGCCTGCAACCGAGGTACATGCCCTTGACCGGAATCGAACCCGGACTCTTCAGTCCACAGTCCAACACTCTATCCATTGAGCCAAACCGCCTAGGGCCCAGAGCCTGGCTTCTTAACCTCCCACACTCTTTGCTGTTCGTTGCACAAACACACGGGTTCATCACCTTTGGGATCTTATCTGTCAAGTGCCAAGTCGCTCAGGGGACACAGCCCATCACTCCCCAACCTCCTGGCCTACAGCTCTGGCCTGGAAACAGATGAATATGGTGGTGGTTCTGAGCCTCCTGGCAGCCAAGACAAAGAAGAAAACAGGATGGTTAACACTCTTGTTTGAAAAAGAACGTTTAGAATGTCATCAGAATGTCTAGAGACGTGGACATTTCTTTTTTCTCCGTAAGATTTATAGAGTCCGGCTGGCGTGGCTCAGTGGCTGAGCGTCGACCTATGAACCAGGAGGTCACGGTTCGATTCCCGGTCAGGGCAAGATTTATAGAAATTTAAAGCTTGGAGATTATGTAGGTCAAGTGCTCACGTCACAGACGAGGGACCAGGCCCAGAGGGGGTAAGGGGCCCCCCCAGCCCCCCATCATAAAGGTCGCTAGGAGAGCAAGGACTGGGGCCCAGGAGTCCTGCTTCCCATCCTCTGATGAGCAGGCTTCCGTGGGCTTGTTAACAGGGAAACGGTTTAGCTGTGTTATTGGTCCCTCTGTCCCTCAGATCTGTGTTCTGTCTTGTCCCTTTGCGCGCCCCCATTCCTCGGGCTGGGCTGGGCTCGGTGTGCATGTCTGCAAATATTTGATGAATGAGTGAGTGGTGCTAACGGCTAAACCTCTGGACTGAGGGATGGGGTGGGAGTGGAATTCTCAGAATGGACTTGTGTTTTGAATGTTGCATTTCTTTTTGTTGTCGTTGTTACTCCTCACCCTAGGATAGTTTCCCATTGGTTTTGAGAGAGAGTAGAAGGGAGAGGGAGAAACACAGAGAAACATTGATATGAGAGGGACACATGGATGGATTGCCTCCTGCATGCACCCCGACCAGGGCCGGGGAACCTGCAACCAAGGTACGTGCCCTTGACCGGAATCGAACCTGCGACCCTTCAGTCCACGGGCAGACGCTCTATCCACTGAGCCAAACCGGCCAGGACTGAATGTTGCATTTCTGAGCCCAGGAATTCTTAGACCCCTCTCAGCAAATGCTGTGAGCTGGGTGGTGTGTCCCTCCTCCTCCCACCTCCCCCCCGCCCCTTTGGCAATGGTCTGGCTCCTAACTGGTCCATCACCACCTTGTTGGACCTCATGGGAGGAGGGATCATTTCTCTACTGAGGAAGCAGGTTGTCAGTGAGGCCTGTAGGTCCCTTTATGGGGACTAAGGAGGGTCGCCTGCTGGCACGGTCACACGGTTGCCACGAGACCTGGGACACCCACCCTTCCTTTTGTCCTCTTGGGCGGAGAGGCAGCCTTCTGGTGCCTGCCCGGGTTTGGTTCCAGCGGCTTCCGGACAAATCGCAGAAGGTGGCTCATCGGGTCCCCAGAGCTTGCACAGGTTAGGACATTTCCATGGCTCCCCCAGAGTGGCCTCTGAACCCCTCGCATGCTCACTGCAGGCACCGAATAAATCTGTACCAGAAAGTTGTCCCCCTGGGTGTGTGTCGGGAGGAGGGAGTCGGCTTATGGGTGAGAAGCCCCTATTGGCAGAAAGGCTCCACGGGCCAGATCCCGGCCAAATCCTGCCCCTTCTCTCTGAACTGGCTCTGCCCTGGCCAGGCAGGATGGTCGGCTGAGGCCCGCTGGCAGCGAGAGCCCCAGCTGGGGAAGAGAACCAGGGTACAGCTCCCCAGATTAGTTACTGTCTACAAGGATTAAAGGCCCCAAATAATGGCTGGCCTCTCCCCTCCTCCGTGCCCGGGGAAGCCATGTCAATTCAGCCGCACGCCAGCTTAGGCGGTGGATGTGTGTATAAATCGAATTTAGCAAATCAGATCATGGTTTAAATGCACTATTTAAAGCAGTCCTGCAGGGAAGCCTTTTACAAAGGGAATAATCATTTTGTGATGCTAATCGCCGGCCTCCAATTTATCTCCTTTGTAAGTTCAGATGTTGGCGCACCCGGGGCCGCTCTGAAATTGGGGCGCTCGGGCGCAGGGCTGGGCGATGTCTGTCGGCCTGCCTTCTCTAACCTCTCGTTCGAAATGGGCGCATGTCCTGGCTCTCGCAGGGGGGCCTCAGGGTGCTTGTCACTTAGCCTGATCGTTCTCATCCATCCCACTCATCTTTTTTTATAATCTGATAGAGCCCGCCTTTCAGCTGCTGCTGGCTCCTCTTCTGAGACTTGCGCCCATCCTGGGGGCGGGGGTGGGGGGGGGGATAGAAGCCCTGCTGTTCCCAGGGTATTAGACGCAGCTCCGTCTCTGATCTGAACCCTCTTTTGTCTCCCTGAGCTTCTGGTACCCCTGGTGCCGCATCGTCAAGGAGATCTTAGAGTCCACCAGACACGCATCCGCCCCTGGATGAGGTCGGCGCCCCGATCGCTGAATGGGCAGCGTTCAAAATTACTCTTTCTCCCCATTCACCGCCCCAGAGCTGAGGCCTGGACGTTCCGGTGACTTTTCCCACAACTTGAAATGGGGACTCAATGGAGAACCTGTCTCCTAATTGCTATAAAAGTGTTTTATACACGGAGCCGTCCTGCCTGGCTTTGCAGAGGGAATATAATCGGGGACCATCTGGGTGGGAGGGAGAGAATGGAGGGACAGAGATGGCTCGGAGCGGAATAAAGGAAGTGGGCAGGAAGCCGGGGGCGGCGCGGAGCTGACCTTGCCCGGCTCACAGGCCCCGATACAGTGTCTTTGTCAAGGCGGCCACTGTTGGCGCGCTCCTCGGTAATTATGACTGTGTGTTGGCATGGCGACTCGGAGCGCCGGGTAAATGCACGACTTGTTCTTGCCTCCCAGAGCAGAGAGGAGCTCTGGGGGTCCTTCCTCCGGGGAGACGTGGTAGAAAATTCACCAGGCCCAGGGCCGCGCCACGGGCATTTAGAGCCATGGACCCAGGTGCTGGCCCTCACGGAGGTCCCCAGCCGGACGCGCCTCCTGCTCCTTCCTGGGGGTCTTTGTTCCCGAGCTGTGATGCCAACCATACCCGTGTCTACTCCTCTCCTGGTTGTCTGTGTCTAACAGGTTTGGCATTTCTTTTCTTTTTTTTTTTTTTAAATGATGTTTTATTGATTTCAGAGAGGAAGGGAGAGGGAGAGAGAGATAGAAACATCAATGATGAGAGAGAATCATGGATCGGCTGCCTCCTGCACGCCCCACATTGAGGATGGAGCCTGCAACCCGGGCATGTGCCCTGACCGGGAATCGAACCGTGACCTCCTGGTTCATAGGTCAATGCTCAACCACTGAGCCACACCGGTTAATTATTATTTTTTTTATTATATTTTATTGATTTTTTACAGAGAGGAAGGGAGAGAGATAGAGTTAGAAACATCGATGAGAGAGAAACATCGATCAGCTGCTTCCTGCACACCCCCTACTGGGGATGTGCCTGCAACCAAGGTACATGCCCTTGACCGGAATCGAACCTGGGACCCTTCAGTCCACAGGCCGACGCTCTATCCACTGAGCCAAACCGGTTAGGGCTGGTTTATTCTTAAAGGATCTATTTCATAGGCCGTGAGTGTGTGTTGGGGGGCTGAAAGGAAGGACTGATGGGCCCAGCGGTTGGGGTGGATTTGGGGGGCTCCCCTTCCTACCCTGGTGCCCTGTCCTTAGATCCTTGAGCCACACCCTCACCGGAAAATGGGGGCGGTTGCTGGGGCCCAGAGCTGCGCTGCCCACGGTGCGAACCACGGTTGGTCTCATGCGATGTGGTCAGTGGGACGGGCTGCCGTGATAACACTGGGTTAAATAAAATACGCTGTTAGAATTAGTTTTACCTGTTTCTTACTTTTTAAAAATATTTCTTTATTGATTTCAGAGAGGAAGGGAGAGGGAGCGAGAGATAGGAACATCATTGATGAGAGAGAATCATGGATCGGCTGCCTCCTGCACGCCCCACACTGGGGATGGAGCCCGAAACGGGGGCATGTGCCCTGACCGGGAATGGAACTGTGACCTCTTGGTTCATAGGTCGATGCTCAACCACCGAGCCACACCGACCGATCTGTTCCTGACTTTTTAATGTGGCTCCTAGAAAATTTTAAATGAAACATTTTGTTTATATCCTTGTCGGCCCAGACTAGGGAATCAAGACCTCTCCAGCCCTGGACTCAGTAACTAAGCCTGGCCTCCCCCTGGGAAGTCTCGGGCCACAGAGGGCTCTGCGCATAGAGGGCCGTGGAAGAGCCAAACAGAGGGAGGCTCGGCCCTATTGGGGCTTTTAGGGGCAACTAGTGCAGTCCCTTAAATGGGGTTCCCCCTCAATCCTTCGAGGCAGGAGTCCTGGCTCTGCAGGTAGGGTGGGGTGAGGAGAACCAGTGGGTGAGCCCACAGGAGTCTTGGGATGGGGGTTCAGGGGTGCCCCGTGGATTCTGCATGGGCACGGATGTAGATGACAGGAGGGTGGTCCCAGGGGGCGGGGTGCGGGGAGAACTCCCCCCTCCCCTTCCTCACGGTGGTTGCATCTCTCCCAGATGTGCCCAAGCACAGGGCGCGGGAAAGCAGCTGTGCCCGGGTTCCTGCCAGGCCCACGTGGAGCAGGTCTCCTTTGGCCCGAGGGCTCCCGATGCCCCTCTCCCGGCCCCCTCTGCCCCCGGCCTCTGCCGCTCTCTGCCCGGGAAGCTTCTGGGATGCGCCTTGGCCCGGAGCCAGCGTCTTCTTGGCCAGGCCTCCTGCCCTGGCTCCAGGCCAGGCCGGGTCTTGGGAGAGATTTGCTGGGGAGGCGCTGGCTCACCCTGCTGTCGGGGGGCAGAGGGGCCGTCTCACTTCGGAGGACTCCTGGCTGCGGGTCCAGCCTTGCCTCCCGCCAGGCCCCCTCCGTCCGCTCTCAGAAACTCCAGTTTCCTGCCCTGGAGACCCGGGCTGGGTGAAGGGCCACCCAGCCCCAGTGAGCCCCAGTGAGCCCCAGTGAGCCCCAGTGAGCCCCAGTGAGCTC
>NW_005372109.1:447133-448662 GCF_000412655.1 Myotis brandtii
CACACCTCCTACTGGGGATGTGCCCGCAACCAAGGTACATGCCCTTGACCGGAATCGAACCTGGGACCCTTCAGTCCGCAGGCCGACGCTCTATCCACTGAGCAACACTGGCCAGGCTGCTCTCCTTTTTTACAACAAAGGCCATTAGGGTGATTGCTTGCAGTGCATCCAGGAAGCGCCAGCCCTGGGGCAGATGGAAGTCTGAGTCCCTGGGGGTCCTGGTCCCCAGAGCTGGCCTGGGCTTGGGGAAGCAGCATGTGCTCATTGGGGCTGCTAGGGGATGGCTTTGGAGCGCCTCTTGCTTTGGGCTGGCGATACACCTGGAGAATTTTCAGGAGGGTGGGGGGTGGGAGGCAGGGCTCAGGGCTGGGCCCCTGGGAGCCCTGGTGAGGTGCTGGGAGGGGTGAGAAGCATCCCAGCCCGTCCTGGCCTCTCCTCATTGTCAGTGGCATCCACAGCCTGTCTGTGCCTCAGTCTACCCCTGGAGGGCGGGGTGCACCTGTCCGTGCAGCAGGACACCTCCCGGGGCAGCCCTGACTTCTGGAGGAGGGGCAGGGGTCCGCAGCCTCTGTCCAGCCTGGTGTGTGTGGTCCTTCCTTCCTATCCACGCAGCTTGGTGGCTCAGAGCTGGAGGGATGGGAAGTGCCTCTGGGGTGCGTCGTTTCCCTGGGGGACTAAGGTCTCAAGTTCACAGCCACCCCTTCCCTCTGGGCCTGCAGCTTCCTTTACCCCAGGTTTAGTTGCTTCTAGCCTGCTCTTCTCTCTTCTGCTGTTGGGTCGCCGGCTTCAAGACCACGGTGGTGTGAGGCAGGGGGCGTGCGGCTCGGTGGGACCGGGGGTCCACCTGCCCTCGCTCACACCCCTCGGGCCCACGGTTTCCCCGTCTCCCTGAGCTGGTTTTCTCATCTGTAAAGTTGGGGACAGTGATTCTTACCTTGTGGCACCCAGGAAGTGTCCATTTGGTCCTAGCCGGTGTGGCTCAGTGGATAGAGCGTTGGCCTGCGGACCAAAGGGTCCCGGGTTCGATTCCGGTCAAGGGCACGTACCTCGGTTGCAGGCTCCTCCCCGGCCCAGGCCCTGGTCGGGGCTCGTGCAGGAGGCAACCAGTCGATGTGTTTCTCTCACATGGATGTTTCTCTCTCTCTCCCGCTCTCTAAACTTCAGCCCTAGCTGGTTTGGCTCAGTGGATAGAGCGTCGGACTGCGGACTGAAGGGTCCCAGGTTCGATTCCGGTCAAGGGCACATGCCCGGGTTTCGGGCTCAATCCCCAGAGGCAGCCAATCAATGATTCTCATCATTGATGTTTCTATTTCTCTCTCCCTCTCCCTTCCTCTCTGAAATCAATAAAAATATATTTTTAAAAAATTAATGGAAAAATATCCTTAGGTGAGAATTAACAACAACAAAAAAAAGGAGAAGAAGAAGATACATGGAAAAATACTTACCAAAAAAAAAAGAAAAGAAAAAAGATATGTGGGAAAATACTTATTAAAAAAAAAGAAGTATCAGTTTGTGGCCCCATCTGCTGC
>NW_005372109.1:449598-451528 GCF_000412655.1 Myotis brandtii
TGGCGGCACTGGGGTTTGACAGTTCTCACCAGTCAGCCACTTCCTGGCTGCCCTGCCCCTCTTCACGCCCCAAGGCCCCTGGGAGAACAGGTCAGAGGCCGTGTGACCTTTGTCCATGGTGACCTTGAGCTGCCGTATAGCTTGGGCTAGAACTTCAATTTCCCAGATTCCATTTGCTCTGTCTAGAACGGTGGCATCTCAATTGCCTTTTTCTTCATTGAGAAACCAAGTTTGACCTTGGGAATCCGCATAGCAGTAAACATCGAGATTTGGGTGTGAGATTGGCAGGGAACATCTTTTTTCTTTTCCTTTTTTGTAATATGTTTTTATTGATTTTCAGAGAGAGAGGAAGGGAGCAGGAGAGAGAGAGAAACATCGATGGGAGAGGAACTTCGTCGATTGGCTGCCTCCTGCACGGGATCGAGCCTGCAACCCGGGCATGTGCCCTGACCGGGAATGGAACCTGTGACCTCTTGGTTCCTGGGTGGACGCTCATCTGCTGAGCCGCACTGGCTGGGCTGCTAGGGAGCATCTTAAATGCAGTCAGACAATACATTTCATCTGGATGAATTCAGGTACAGAGGTTTCTCCTTGGAAGAAATCAGGCGCCTTTTGGGGCATCGAGGCCTGGATTCCATCCTGGTTCTGTTCCGATTGGATCCGGAGTTGGTGGTTGGCAGGGGAGCCTGCAGGTGAGTTAGCAGCCGTGCGCACCCAGCTGCCTTCCCCCAACACACCCCGAGCTTGGAAGAGCCATCCTTCGCTAGGAGGCTGCCCTGCAAATGGACCCAGCAGCCGGGCAAGACAGGTCTTGAAGTGCATGTATGACAGTTATGATGACTTTTAAACACCTTTTCTTTGCATATATTAAAAAACAAAAAAAGCCCTAGCTGGTTTGGCTCAGTGGATACAGCGTCAGCCTGCGGACCGAAGGGTCCCAGGTTCAATTCCGGTCAAAGGCATGTACCTCGGTCACAGGCTCCTCCCCGGCCTGGGCCCTGGTAGGGCGTGTGCAGGAGGCAACCAATCGATGTGTCTCTCTCTGGAGGGCCCTGTGATGGGTGACCGTCTCACCCTCGGCCACACATCATCTTCCCTCGGCCAGGGCACAGGGAAGGCGGCAGCCAGGGCCTGGGCTCAGCTCTCTGCCGGCCACTCTGCACTAAGTCATGGTGTTTACTGATCACGCATGAGCTCCCAGCTCCACGGTGCAGAGCCTAGGAGATCCGGACCGCCCCCTGTCCCCTTGGAGCAGAAGTCGCCTAAGGACACAGCATTCAAGGGGTCGATGGTTTGACTCAGGCCACGGGCATAAGAGAGGAGGAATCCGTTTGGGGTGCAGTTGTCAGAGAAGGCTCACTGTACCCAAACAGGCCTCCCCGAATGGAGGGTTGGAAGTCGGGTTGAGGGGTGGGGGGTAACGACAGTGCTGAGTCCTGCAGGCCTGGCCTGGGCCCCTCCAGGGCTGTGGGGGGGGGCCCTATCCCAGTTGCAAGGGAACCAGGAATCTCAGGAATTGGAAGTCTGCCTGCACCAGGCTGTATTTTTCTACTGCGTTCACCCCCCCCCCTTTTTTTAAAATATATTTTTATTGATATCAGAGAGGAAGGAAGAGGGAGAGAGAGAAACATCAATGATGAGAGAGAATCATTGACCACTGCCTCCTGCACGCCCCCTACTGGGGATCGAGCCCGAAACCCAGGCATGTGCCCTGGCCGGAATTGAACCGTGAGAATTGAACCGTGACCTCCAGGTTCATAGGTCGTCACTCAACCTCTAAGCTACACAGCCATTCATTTCTTCATTCAGCTTTTAGTGACCACACACTATGTGTTGGGCTCTGGGCAAGGCCTTGGGGGACAGGGAAGGAAACCGCAGCCCTTGGCCAGCCCTTGAGGCCTGTGTGGTATGGAGTTTCATCCATCAGGCG
>NW_005372109.1:451773-453578 GCF_000412655.1 Myotis brandtii
AGGGAACATCTTTTTTCTTTTCCTTTTTTGTAATATGTTTTTATTGATTTTCAGAGAGAGAGGAAGGGAGCAGGAGAGAGAGAGAAACATCGATGGGAGAGGAACTTCGTCGATTGGCTGCCTCCTGCACGGGATCGAGCCTGCAACCCGGGCATGTGCCCTGACCGGGAATGGAACCTGTGACCTCTTGGTTCCTGGGTGGACGCTCATCTGCTGAGCCGCACTGGCTGGGCTGCTAGGGAGCATCTTAAATGCAGTCAGACAATACATTTCATCTGGATGAATTCAGGTACAGAGGTTTCTCCTTGGAAGAAATCAGGCGCCTTTTGGGGCATCGAGGCCTGGATTCCATCCTGGTTCTGTTCCGATTGGATCCGGAGTTGGTGGTTGGCAGGGGAGCCTGCAGGTGAGTTAGCAGCCGTGCGCACCCAGCTGCCTTCCCCCAACACACCCCGAGCTTGGAAGAGCCATCCTTCGCTAGGAGGCTGCCCTGCAAATGGACCCAGCAGCCGGGCAAGACAGGTCTTGAAGTGCATGTATGACAGTTATGATGACTTTTAAACACCTTTTCTTTGCATATATTAAAAAACAAAAAAAGCCCTAGCTGGTTTGGCTCCGTGGATAGAGCGTTGGCCTGCAGACCAAAGGGTCCCGGGTTCGATTCCGGTCAAAGGCATGTACCTCGGTCGCAGGCTCCTCCCCGGCCTGGGCCCTGGTAGGGCGTGTGCAGGAGGCAACCCATCGATGTGTCTCTCTCACATCGATGTTTCTCTCTGTCTCTCCCTCTCTCTCCCACTCTCCCTAAAATGCAGGAATATCCTCGGGTGAGGATTCACAAAACAAAACAAAAAAACAGAAAGTTAAAAAAAAAAAAGGAAAGACATTCTCCAGGGCAGTGCAAACAGTCCTGACCAAGCGCTGAGTCCGGTTCCAGACTTTCATGTCGCAGGATCAGCTGCCGTCTGGACGCCTGAGTCAGTTGTCACGGCTCTGGCTCCAGGAGGAGGGCATTCGGGGAGCTGCCTCGCAACCCGCCCCCTCAGGCTGGGCAACCCTAGGTGCCCGCCAGCCTGCACTCAGTACACCATTGTGAGTGTGTGTGCCTGGGCTGCCTCTGGGGTGCGTGTTTCTTTTTGTGTCTGCGTGTCAGTGTCAGGCTGTGGTGTGTTTACGTCCGCCTGTCTGGGCAGGGTTAGGAGGGAGGACATTCCACAGCCCCAGATCTCACCCTCGGGGATTTCAGAAGATATATATATGGGCAAAAGTAGGTGTACGGTTGTGAGTATGTGGAACACAGAGTTTATTCTTGTATTATTATTTATTAAACATTGTATTTCTTCTTTTTTTTAAATCCTCACCTGAGGATATTTTTCTATTGATTTTTAGAGAGAGTGGAAGGGAGAGGGAGAGACGGAGAGAAACATCGATGTGAGAGAAACACATCAATTGGTTGCCTTCTGCACACACCCCGACCAGGGCCCGGGAACCTGCAACGGAGGTACGTGCTCTCGACTGGAATCGAGCCCGGGGCCCTTCCGTCCGCAGGCTGACGCTCTATCCACTGAGCCACACCGGCCAGGGTGAGTTCATTCTTGTATTATTTTTTTAAATTAATTATTGTATTTCTATACAAACAACTGTACACCTACGTTTGCCCACCCCTGTGTGTATGTGTATATACATATATATTACAGGCTTGTTTTTTTAATGCTGCTTATTGTGTGAGGCGACATGCGAGGGTCTGGCCAGGTGTGGTGGGAGCCGCACCGGCTGGGGGGGGGCCCATCTGCCGAGAGCTCACACAC
>NW_005372109.1:454650-455694 GCF_000412655.1 Myotis brandtii
CCGGGCTGGGCCTACCTGGAGCCCCGCTCCTCCCGGCCAGGCGGGAATCTCTGCTCAGCATCCTGCTTTTCTGTCTCTCTGCCCTTGGGGGGGCCTGGCTTTCCTCCCGGGCCCCCTCTCCCCCTTCCCGCCGCCTCCCAGAGTTGGTTAGCTCACTGGCTTCCACCCAGACCCAGGCCCGTGCCTGTCCATCTGGCCGTCTGTCTCTCAACACAGGGCCCCCCCACCCCCACCCCCGGGGACCGGGCAGCAGAAGCAGCCAGTCTGGACCCTCCTCGGTCCCCGAGCCAGATGGCCAGGCTGTTTATCGCATTATGCACCCCCCTACCCTGCGCCCGGCCCCAGACCCCTGCCGCCCATGCGGGGCCGGGATCCTGTTTGGGATCTGAGGGAGAAGTCCCCCCCCACCCCCCACAGTAGGGACAGGGTCTAGGAGGCAGGACTCGAAGTAGGTCCTTGTCGCTGGTCGCTGCGTGACCTTAGGCCGCCCGTCTCCCCTGCCTCGGACCTCAGTTTCTCCCCAGTGGAATGAGTGAGTGGAGCCTTAGCCGGTGTGGCTCAGTGGATAGAGCATCGGCCTGCGGACTGAAGGGTCCCAGGTTCGATTCCGGTCAAGGGCACCTACCTCGGTGGCAGGCTCCTCCCCGGCCTGGGCCCTGGTCGGGCTCGTGCAGGAGGCAATCAAGCGATTTGTCTCTCTCACATCGATGTTTCTCTCTGTCTCTCCCTCTCTCTCCCACGCTCCCTGAAAACCAATGGGAAAATATCCCCGGGGGAGGATGAACAAACAAGCAAAAAGAAATGAGTGAGTTGAACTCCGGGAATCCCTTGGTTCCTTCGGGCTCAGAAAGTCTGTGACGGTGGTGACACCACAAACCTGTGTAGATTCAGGACCCACGGGGTGGGCGGGTTGGGAGGATTTCATCTCTGTGGACACTGGGGGATGGGCCTCCGTTTTCGGGGGGCAGAGGGGTCAGGAGCGGCAGAACCTCTCTTCCCAGGTTCTCACAGAAGCCCCAGGAGCCCAAGCCCCCCCCACCCCCC
>NW_005372109.1:457353-458734 GCF_000412655.1 Myotis brandtii
CCTTGGGACAGCTGCCCACTGCTCGCCCAGCCCCTCCCCACGCCTCCCTCCGGGGTTTTAGCTGCCTCAGCTGTAGCCCTGAGCTCCTTAATCTGGTGATCAGCGTGGTGCTGGGGGGCGGGCAGACAGGGGCTTTAGGAGGTGACAGGGGATCTGGGGGCGTCGCACTCGGCTGACAGAGCGCGTGCAAAGCCAGGGAATCGCATTCCAAGCGCGCTCCCATCCCATCCGAGGCCGGACCGCTTAGGCTGCATGGGTGGTGCCCAGTGGAGGGCTGGGGCCTGGCCCTCGCACGCAGCCCTCATCACAGCATCACGGGCTCTTTGTTCCTCAGCAGGGAAGTTGCCAAGACCTCAGCCTCCGGCCCTCCTGCCTGGCGAAGGTGCTAGAAGGTGTTATTGTGCTGTGGCTGCTCACAACCAGCTTAGAAGTCAGCATCATTTGCAGGTATTTCTCCCCCCTCCCCACCCCTCCACCACCCCGACAGCCAGGAAAATGCTGGTGGGGGTGGGGGTTTGGGGTTTAGTTCTAGAACTGGGCAAGTGTGCTGGGAAGTGTGCCTCCCCTCTCCCTAAGCCAGTTTTGCTCAGTGGATAGACCATCGGCCTGCGGACTGAAGAGTCCCGGGTTCGATTCCGGTCAAGGGCACATGCCCAGGTTGTGGGCTTGAGCCCCAGTGGGGGATGTGGGGGATGAGGAGGCAGCTGATCAATGATTCTCTCTCATTGTTGATGTTTCTATCTCTTTCTCCCTCTCCCTTCCTCTCTGAAATCAACAAAAATGTATTTAAAGAGAGAGAGAGAGAGAACCCAGGGAGTTAGGAAACAGGCGCCATGCTGAACACAAAACCTGGTGTTTACCCTGACCGGTTTGGCTCAGTGGATAGAGCGTCGGCCTGTGGACTGAAAGGTCCCAGGTTCGATTCCGGTCAAGGGCATGTACCTTGGTTGTGGGCACATCCCCAGTAGGGGGTGTGCAGGAGGCAGCTGATCAATGTTTCTCTCTCATCGATGTTTCTAACTCTCTATCCCTCTCCCTTCCTCTCTGTAAAAAATCAATAAAATATATTTTAAAAAATTAAAACAAAAAAAAACAACCTGGTGTTTGAGGCTTCTGTCCGGCCAGCTTGCTGGTGGCCCAGGCCCGGAGCGTGGAGGGAGGGATGGAGGGGAGATGCTGCTGGAATCACTGTGCTGTAGACCCCTGACTGTTTTGGCCCCTATTTTTTAAAAAATTTATATTATTTATTCTTGAAATATGTTTTTTTTTAAATATATTTTATTGATTTTTTTACAGAGAGGAAGGTAGAGGGATAGAGAGTCAGAAACATCAATGAGAGAGAAACATCGATCAGCTGCCTCCTGCACACCCCCCACTGGGG
>NW_005372109.1:459917-460851 GCF_000412655.1 Myotis brandtii
CAGTTATTTTGACTTAATTAAAAAAATAAGGCACGAAGTTTAAGTCAAAGTTTTATTTTTCAAAGTTTCTTTTTCTTTTTAAAATTGATTGATTGATCCATTGATTTAGAGAGAGTGGAAGGGAGAGGGAGAGACTGAGAGAAACATCGATGTGAGAGAGACGCATCGATCGGTTGCCTCCTGTACACGCCCCGACCAGGGCTGGGGAACCTGCATCCACGGTAGGTGCCCTTGGCCGGAATCCAACCCAGGACCCTTCAGTCCTCTGGCCAACGCTCTATCCACTGAGCCACACCGGCCAGGGCCTGTCTGCCTCCTGACCCCTCATCGCCAGAGGAGGCCCTGGTTCCTTCTGTCTGGCTGTGGAGGTGGGTGTGTGGTGTTGGGGGGCCGTGGGGAGCCCGGTCTGTCAGCCAGGAAGGCTTCGGCTTCGAGGCAGCATCTGCTCCCAGCCCCTGGCTCCCCAAAGCCTTCCTGGGACACGAGTGCTTTGCCAATGCGGCTTCGTTCCCCTGGCCCTGCTCCCCGCCTTTCACGGCGCCAAGTGGCCTGAGAGAGTGACAAGGGCCTGGGAAGACACAGCCCCCTCACCGGAAGCCAGAGATTAGATGCCACTCACTCCTGTTGCTGGGCAGACCCTCCCTTCCGGTCCTTGAATAGGAGCTCTGGGTGGGATGGCATCTCAGGTCCCTTTCGCTCTGGCATTTTTTAAAAAATTATATTTTTATTGCCGAAACCGGTTTGGCTCAGTGGATAGAGCGTCGGCCTGTGGACTGAGGGGTCCCAGGTTCGATTCCGGTCAAGGGCATGTACCTTGGTTGCGGGCACATCCCCAGTGGGAGATGTGCAGGAGGCAGCTGATCGATGTTTCTCTCTCATCGATGTTTCTAACTCTCTATCTCTCTCCCTTCCTCTCTGTAAAAAATCAATAAAA
>NW_005372109.1:462300-463183 GCF_000412655.1 Myotis brandtii
CGGACACGCCAGGCCAGGTCATCAGGAGGGGAGAGCCAGGCTGGAGTTGCTGTCCTGAATCTCCGGCACTCGGGGGCCAGGATGGAGGAGCATCTGTGCAGTGCAAGCTCCACTCCCGTCCCCCCCCCTCGGCCGGGGACGGAGGGAAACACGCCCAACCCATCCCACAGGGTTGGGGGGCTTTGCCTCTGGCCACCATTTGTCCCCTTGTCACGGCATGTGCCCAGGCCAGGCCTCTGGGAGGATGCTCTTCCCCATCCGTCCCCATTTCCTCCCCGGGGTGGGGGCGGCGCCCTCTCCCCAGCGCTCCTCCCTGGTGCTCCTCCCCTCCCTCCTCTGGCTCCGGGGCGGCAGGGCCTGGACCTGGGAGCCAGGCTGCCTGTTGCCAGGGGAGCGGGGAGGCCGGTCTGAGCTATGCAGGGAACAGGCCCGGCCTGTCAAAGCGTCTGAGATGGACCGCCGCCGTCCCCGCGCAGCTGGGCTCAGACGTGTCTCGGCTCTTGTTCTGGGCCTGAGAACGGCGAAGCCCGGTGAGGTTCAAGGGCAAACTCACTATTCATCAGTCAGGGGTTCTTGACGTCCCTCTCCCCCAGGGACGGGTCCCCCCCCTTCCTCTCTCTCGCTTCCTTGGGGCACATTCCTGGGTTCCTTTTGGTGAGGACTGCACACCCTTCTCCTCCTGCGGCCCAGCCCCCTCTCCATAGGCTGTGAACACCCCCCCACTCCCCCACCCCCCGCCCCAGAAGGCGAGGCTGGGAGAGACAATGGCCGCAGGAACCATTCAGGCGGGACCGGCCACGCTGGCCTGCCCTCCACTCCCAGCGCCCCCGTGGGCCCATTCCCCTCTGACTCAGGGCACCCCTGGGCCACCAGCCTTTGTGTG
>NW_005372109.1:464540-465189 GCF_000412655.1 Myotis brandtii
TAAAAAAAAAAAAAGAATTTGGCCGTAACCGGTTTGGCTCAGTGGATAGAGCGCCGGCCTGTGGACTGAAGGGTCCCAGGTTCGATTCCGGTCAGGGGCATGTACCTTGGTTGCAGGCACATCCCCAGTAGGAGATGTGCAGGAGGCAGCTGATTGATGTTTCTCTGTCATCGATGCTTCTAACTCTCTATCTCTCTCCCTTCCTCTCTGTAAAAAAATCAATAAGATATATAAAATAAAATAATGTGAAGTATTGGAAGCGAACCTGTGGGCCATTCAGCATGTGGAATACTATGCAGCTATGAAAATGAGTGTGGTAGGTCTCTCTTTAAGCTGGTGGGGAAGGTTGGCTAGTATATAAGGGGTCCTTTGAATAATTATGAAGGCAGTGTTTATTAAAATACATTTCCTTTTCAAAATTGAGCTACCAGCTGTTAAAGTGTGTATACATTATTGGGGGACACCCTGTATACTCTTAGGTGAATAGACTAAATTGCAAAACAGGCAGTAGAATGTGATCTCATTTGTGTGTGTTTATTTTTTTTTAAATATGTTTTTATTTATTTATTTTTATTTTATTGATTTTTTACAGAGAGGAAAGGAGAGGGATAGAGAGTTAGAAACATCGATGAGAGAGAAACATCGACCA
>NW_005372109.1:466756-470060 GCF_000412655.1 Myotis brandtii
GTACATGCCCTTGACCGGAATCAAACCTGGGACCTTTCAGTCCGCAGGCCGACACTCTATCCACTGAGCCAAACCGGTTTCGGCAGCAATGGTGCATTTTAAAAAGCCTAATAAGTGCCCGGCTTAGTATCTCTGGGTCCAGCTTAGGTGGGTCTCAGTATTCCGGTTTCACGGATGTTCAGCCTGTTTGCTTGTCCGAGCTCCTGGGAGAGGCCTGGGAGGGGTTCCCTGTGTCTCTGTGAGCAGATGAGTAGGTGTTAAACTCTGCCTTCAGGAGCCCCCCATTTTCTGGAGGGGCCCTTGGAAGCCTGGCCACGCCCCACTCCAGTTGCATGCTGGTCTGTGGGCCTGGTGGGCAGGGAAGTGTCCCCCATCCACCGTAGCCCAATAGAGGTGCTACTGTGCTGGGGGACTGGTGGGCAGTGGGGTGGGGACTGTGAAGGGTCCTGTTTGCAGAAGCAGCGTGTGTCCCGAGAGAGAATCATCCTGCTGGTGAGGCTGATGTCTCCCCTGCCTACCTCACCCCCAAATAGGAAAGGAGCAGAGAGGCCAGCCCACAGCCCAGCCCAGGGCTCTCCACGGGGCCCCGATGGCCTGGGTGGAGTGGGGGCAGAGGCGCGCTGTCCACCTGGATCCAGGAGCCGCCTGGAGGGGCCTGGGAAATCCATGGGAGGCCCTTGGGGTCTGGGGAGAAGCTATTGTCACCCCAAATCAGCTGTGGGGCCTATGAAAGGGGCAGGGAAGAAGCATTAAGAACAACCACAGGCTAGGCCACCAAGCCGATGCTTTATAACCTCAGGCACTGTGGGTCCCATTGATACACCCATTTTACAGATGAGGAAACTGAGGCCCAAAATGTTACATTATAGGTCCCTCGTCACACAGCTTGCAAGTGCCAGAACTGAGATTCAAAACCAAATCTCTTTAAGGTCCGTACTGCTAACCCCAAAGAGATCCTGTTTGGCTTGGCCACTGAGAGCAAGTCCCCAAGCTGCACCCCCTCCTCATCAGCCCCAAACATAGAGACAGTAACCCCTCCTTCACAAGGTCACCCCAAACAGTCCCTCGCCTGGGGCCTCCCTCACTGCACCTAATGCCACCTACGGGCTGCACAGCGGAGTTAGGCCTGGTTACTACTGCCTCTCCTCCGGGGTTGTCCAGATGGACTTCCTAGGGGTGTTGGCCTGGAGACAAGGCTTCAGCCCAGCTGATCAAGACAAGCCTGAGTGAGCGCTGGAGAGCGGGGGCTGGGTCCCGGGAAAGGCCTGGGTCTCCCCCTGGTGGGAGGGGGGTGTGGGCAGGGTCCCCTGGCTGCTGGTTGTCTGCATTCCAGCAGATTCTGCTTCTTTTTAAAAAGATATTTTTATTGATTTCAGAGAGGAAGGGAGACGGAGAGAGAGAGAAACAGCAATGATGAGAGAATCATGGATCGGCTGCGCCTCCTGCACGCCTCCCACTGGAGATGGAGCCCGCAACCCGGGCATGTGCCCTTAACCGGAAATGGAACTGTGACCTCCTGGCTCATAGGTCGATGCTCAACCACTGAGCCACACCGGCTGGGCTCTGCTGCTTCTTTGGGGCCCCTGGCCTGAAGGGGTCTGGCAAGAAGATGAGGACACTCCCGGGCCTGCCCCAGCTTCCGAGGCTGGCCTGAGTGACAGGGGCACAGAGAAATTTGACGCTGCAGAAGCAGAAGTGGGAGAGCGGAGACCCCACCCAGGCACCTGGAATCATCGGGACTCTCCCCAGGCCAGTGGGTCCCCCCCTTTCTCCCTCCCAATGGTCCTGAGGGAGGGTTAGGCCGAGTCTCGGGAGAGAGACCCCTCCCAGTCCTGTGACCCCCCTGCCTCTCTCTCCCCAGCCTACAATGAATAAAGTTTCTTTGCAAAGCCACCTACATCTCTCATCAGTTTTTCTGGGAAGACATGGGTGAAGGAAGTGAGATTCAGCCACCAGCAAAGACAATTCATGGTGCATTGATGTGATGGGTGCCCGGGCGTGGATGGGGAGGTAGAAGACACCGCCCAAGGCGTTGGGGAGCCTGTCTCCCTGACCTGGGCCGGGGTCCTTTGGGTAAGAGGATGAAGGTCGCTGGCTGCCTTGAGGGTGGCAGCCAAGTGTCCTACCCTCAGGAGAGGGGCTCTGGAGGTTCTGGACTGTGTGAGGCAGCCCCCAAACTCCTCAAGCTCCACTAAATGTCTTCTCATTTAATCTCACAACAACCTCATAAACCCTAGTCCAGCCGTGGGCAAACTACAGCCCGCGGGCCGGATGCGGCCCGTTTGAAATGAATAAAACTAAAAAAAAAAAAGACCGTACCCTTTTATGTAATGATGTTTACTTTGAATTTATATTAGTTCACACAAACACTCCATCCATGCTTTTGTTCCGGCCCTCCGGTCCAGTTTAAGAACCCATTGTGGCCCTCGAGTCAAAAAGTTTGCCCACCCCTGCCCTAGTCCCATTCTACAGACTAGGAAGTGGAGGCTCAAACATATACAAAGCCACACCGCTGGGAAGCAGTGGAGTTGGGCGCCAGCTCTCACCTCTGACCAGGATGGGATGCAGAGCAAAGTTTTAAAATATGTATTTTTATTGATTTCAGGGAGGGAGGGAGGAGAGAGAAACATCAATAAAGAGAGAGAATCACGGATCAGTTGCCTCCTGCACGCCCCCCACTGGGGGTGGAACCCGAAACCTGGGCATGTGCCCTGACCAGGAATCAAACTGTGACCTCCTGGTTCATAGTTCGGCGCTCAACCACTGAGCCACGCCGGCCGGGCCTGGCAAGGTTTGTCATGCATGTGCAAAATCACAGCCTGGGTTCTCACAGGGCCCTGGGCTCCCGATTAATAATCTACACCTGCCCTGGCTGGGTATCTCAGTTGATTAGTGTTGTCCCGATACGCCAAGGTTGCAGGTTCAATTCCTGGTCAGGGCACATACAAAAATCAACCAATGAACGTGTAAATGAGTGGAACAACAAATCTCTCTCAAAAATCAATAAATAAAATTTTTTAAAAAATCTATATTTTCTGGTGCCAGGCGCTGTTCTAAGTGCTTGTTCGTGTCCTAAATAATGGTTTAACCCTCAGACATCCGTACGCATAGCTAGGCGCTATCCTATTGAACCAACGGAGAGGGTAGGCCCATGGGTATGGGTGTGGGCACTGCCCGATGCCAACACAGGCACGTAACCCCTGCCCAGTCGGCCTCCCCACTAGCCTCTCCCTGTCCCAGGACCCCAACTAGAGGTCCCTCACCCCCGCCCCATGGCATCCAGGCAGCGTTCGGCCCCGGGGCG
>NW_005372109.1:471429-478128 GCF_000412655.1 Myotis brandtii
TCCCCTGCCACCATCCCCAGCACCTCCATTAAGGTCCTGGGACACATGGTGGTAGCTGAGGTGGGGGTGTCCGTGGTGTAATGGCCGGGCAGGGGCCTTAATGGGTCCTTGTTCCTGCCCATAGAACCTCTTGCTGTTCCTGCGGGTCTGGTTCTGTGTGGGGGCAGGTGTTAGCTTGTAGCTCCCCCAACCAGCACACGGCCCGGCTGTAGGGGGCACAGACCTGAGTGGCCCCAACCTTGTCCCCTATTCCCGCCTTTCATTCTGAGGTCGGCTGAAGGGGGCACAGACCTTCTGAGTGGCCCCAACCTTGTCCCCTATTCCCGCCTTTCATTCTGAGGTCATTCGAGTACTCCTGCTTTATGTATACACAGTTCTAACCCCCACGATATCTGCTTTCTAAATTCACAGCACATTAGAAGAAGCAAATGTAAAAGGAGGACATGGCCTTTTCCCTGAAGCCAGACTGCTCCCCTTCGACGTACCTTCCCCTCTTTTGCGTCGTCCCCCAATTTCTCGTTTCTGGGATTTCACTCATGATGCAGTTTCTGCCTTCAAGAATACACTCCTCCCCATCTCCACGTGGCCAAACTTTAGCAAGTGTTTCCTCCTCCAGGAAGTCTGCCCAGATTCCCCCCACATCTCTTCCTCTCTTAACACTTTCACCTGCACTGCCAAGTGCGCCGTAGACAAGAAATGAAATAGTCTCTGGATGAAGTGATTAAAAAAAATCAAACACGCACATACATTTTAAAAACATTGAGGCTTGAGGGTTTATTATTATTATTTATTATTATTAATAATCATTATTATTTTTAACATTGGTTGCCACATCTCCCAGGGCCTCCTCCCTCTGTTCCCAGGTCTCATTCACAAGCAAGAACCAGCAGGAAAAGGCTGGTTCCATGTACTATGTTTAAAAAAGACAGGAGGCAAAGTTGGCAAGTTGCTTGAAAATTTTAAAAGGGAGAAATGCCAGAACGGAGTCCCTCAGCCTCTCTTAGACTCCCTCGGGATCTGAGTGGGTCTTCTGGGGGCTTGGAGGGTTGAGCATTCAGGCGCTGCGTCAAACCTAGCACCCCCCCACCACCTCCCTGCAAGGCCTCAGCACCGCCAGCAGGAAGTTGACTAAAAATGGAGCGGGTGACCTACCTAGCAGGTCTTTCTGCTGGAGATGATTCATCACTGACACACGGATGTCAGAAGAGCCAGGGAAGATGTTTACATCTTTTTAAACAGGGAAACTGAAATGATTTTCTTTTTTTTCCTGCAAAGCCATCTGCAAAGGATGCTCTCGAACAGGGGTGGGCAACCCCTGGCACGTGTGCCAAACACGGCACGCCAGTAACGTTTGCTGGCACGCGAAACCCTCTCTTATAATCTTCCATTTACAATTTTTTTCTTAATATCAACTTTTTTATTTTTCAGATAAATTCAGTGTAGGTGCATCTTAGATACATAAATAATTTTACATAACATGTATACATTAAAAAATAAATGTATTTTTCATCATCATCTACTGTGTTTTTGTCGCTCGAATGAATTTTATTATTTCTTCAAGGTTCTTCACATACGCACACCTTAAGAGATATCAAGTAGGCGTAACATGTTCTCAAAAAATTAGGGTTGGCACGCAGAAGAATTTTGAGTCAGAGATTTTGCTGGTTTTGGCGCGCACTCACAAAAAGGTTGCCCACCCCTGCTCTAGAGTCTAGCCCTTTTCCCTCCCTGGGGGGAAGATTCTCCCTGGGTTATTGTGATATTTTGGACAACTCATTATTTTTCATTCCAATGGCCAAAGTTCCCAACTCACGGATGGGTAGAAGGAGGAAATTTAACGCAGCAAAGGGCGGTGTGAATACTACTCTGTAATAGACTGAGAGAAAAAACACACATGACTATATAGTAACTCATTTCGTCCTCCTAAAAGGAGATAGATCTTGTTATTAGCCCTCTTTTACAGAAGTGGAAATGGGTACAGAGAGGTTAAATAAAGTATCTTCTGTGTCAGCTAGAAAGGGGACCAGGCGGGCTTTGAACTTGGGCAGGCCTGTTTAGACTCCGTGTGCTTGACTGTACACATTATATCTTTGTTCGTAATCACATTTCACGTGGCTCCTCTTGCCTCCCTTACCAGCCAGAGACAGAAGGAGGAACAGGGTGGGGTGAGGAGGCCCGCCTTTGGAGTGTTCAAACCCTGGCTCCCTCCCTTACAAATCACTTGACTTTTGCCAAATCTCCACGGTCCTCCTCTGTTAAATGGGCTTGTAAATCAAGCTCATGGGCTTGTTGTGAAGATAAAATAAGATGTGCTTGGCCCCATGGCGGATCCTCGGATCCTCGAGTGAAAGCCATTATTATTATTTTAACAGTAACCACCTTTAATGACAATGTTACTGTCACTTTGCATTTTCAAAAAGCCAAAGCCCTTCCCCCCCCAAAAAAGAAAAAACTGACACATTTGGTCTCTGCATGCTTTAACCAAGCATATGGGAGGGGGTAGGTGCCTGGATTGTGGATAACCCGCCCCCCAGGCGGTAACATGGATCCCCAATGTATTTGAAGGTGATGAATTAAATGCAGGCTCTTGAACTCTTATCCACCCTGGAGCCCGGCCACTTAGAAGTATATGTGTGTGGCTCGGCCGGCGTGGCTCAGGGGTTGAGCATCAACCTATGAACCAGGAAGTCATGGTTCGATTCCCAGCCAGGACACATGCCCAGGTTGCAGACTCGATCCCCAGGGAGGGGCGTGCAGGAGGCAGCCGATCCATGATTCTCTCTCATCATGGATGTTTCTACCTCTCTCTCTCCCTCTGCCTTCCTCTCTGAAATCAATAAGAATATATTTTAAGACGTATATGTGTGGGGTGGGGAGGGGGAGGGTTGGAAGAAGGATCCTGAAGCTAATTGAGGGTTAGAGGCTGGCCAGGAGACTGTGAGCAAGGGAAATCAGAGATGTGTTGTGTTTTTTCTTAGCTATAAAGCCTGACCATCACCTTCTGAGGCGGAAAAGCCTGGACCACTGAGAGGCAGAGCTGGTGAGTGGACCTTTTCTTCCTCCTTCCATAGAGTTAACAGTTGTTTACTGGGCACTTAAGACGTATATGTGTGGGGTGGGGAGGGGGAGTGTTGGAAGAAGGATCCTGCAGCTAATTGAGGGTTAGAGGCTGGCCAGGAGACTGTGAGCAAGGGAAATCAGAGATGTGTTGTGTTTTTTCTTAGCTATAAAGCCTGACCATCACCTTCTGAGGCGGAAAAGCCTGGACCACTGAGAGGCAGAGCTGGTGAGTGGACCTTTTCTTCCTCCTTCCATAGAGTTAACAGTTGTTTACTGGGCACTTGTTCTGTGCCAGGCATCCGGTTTTTTAGGCGATGGGGAGTGCGTGGGGCTGAACATCTGTGCGTGTGACATTCGTGCAGAGAGAGAAAGAAAACCAAAAAAGTCCAGAGTTCTTTGGAGGGAAATCAGAGATGTGTTGTGTTTTTTCTTAGCTGTAAAGCCTGACCATCACCTTCTGAGTCGGAAAAGCCTGGACCACTGAGAGGCAGAGCTGGTGAGTGGACCTTTTCTTCCTCCTTCCATAGAGTTAACAGTTGTTTACTGGGCACTGGTTCTGTGCCAGGCATCGGGTTTTTTAGGCGATGGGGGGTGCGGGGGGCTGAACATTTGTGCGTGTGACATTCGTGCGGAGAGAGAAAGAAAACCAAAAAAGTCCAGAGTTCTTTGCACGGTAGCCCGCCCTGCCTCTGGAGCAGGGTCCCTCACGGTGGGGATGGACCAGCTGGGCTCCATCACTGTCTTCCCCTTAAACCGAGGGCTCCTGTTTTCGCCGCCGAGTTCTCTCTGCCTGTGGGTGGGATTGAGGAGGGAGAAAGGGAGAGAGACTGACTCAGCTTCCTTCCTTCCGTGTTAGAGAATAAGGGGAGGACTGAGGCAAGGACATCCCTCAGGCAAAGTGCTCATCAAGCAGGCAGTACACAGGAGGTCAGTCTGCCCGCCTCGCCTCACGCCCTCCTTGGGGGGCTAGGGCCCAGGGAGGGTGGAACCCCGGCCTGGCCGTGGTGCAGAGATGGGACGGGGTGAGGTTGCATCCAGGGGTCTGGGCAGCTGGAAGGAGCAGCTCGCCTGCACCAGGCGGCTTCTAAGTGCTCTGCATGCAGTGGCTCAGCTAATCCTCGCCAGGGTCCTGGGAAGTGGGTACCGGTTAGTAATCTCTGTTCCAGAGATAATGAACTTGAGGCACGGAGAGACTGAGGGAGGCGGCCCCAGGCCACGTGGGTAGTCAGTGGCAGATCTGGGTCCCCTGTGAACCCAGGCGGCCTGGCTCCCGGGTCAGGGTCAGCCCTCCCAACTCCACTCCAACACTGTCCAGCAAAGGGTGTTTCAGTGAGAAACAGGTTTCTAGGGGTGCAACCAAGTGTCCCCACGTATTGCCAGAAGCCTGGAGCCCCAGGTTAGAGCTGTTAGGAGCCTTCTTTATCACCTTCCCCCCTTGGCAGGTGAGGAAAGTGCAGGTGGGGAGGGACTTCCCCCAAGGTCATTGTCAACGTGGACATCAGAACCGTAGTTGGGGCTGCGTGTCAAGGTCTTGGGGTAAAAAGAAACCCCAGTCCTTTCATCACAAACCCAGTGTGAGGATGGAGAGGATCAGGGAGGGGTGGGCCGGCTTCCCTGAGCTCCCACACAAGGTTGCCCTTTGAGGGCTGTCTTTGGGGGGAACTTACAGGAGTGAGGAGGAAGCTGGGTTGCAGGTGGGCCAGCACACACCGAGTTGGATAGGCCAGGGGGCCTGTCTTCCAGCTGGCGCCCTCTGAGCAGACCTTGAATTTCAATGGCACCCACTTTCCCCCAGGCACTGGGCTGGTGATGGGGAAGGTGCCAGGTTCATGAGACAGCTGTTCCCCGCTTTTCCAGAAGGTCGAGAGCCTATCACCAAACCGCTGAAATGCATGCCCGGGTGACAAAATAGCTGGAATAACAAAATTGGGGAGATTTCCACCCCAGTTCACTCCAAAATCAGATAAAGTCTTGATGGAAAAGATACCGCCCCTGGCGGGTGTGAGGTTGGAATTAGGGGCACCGAAGGGCCCAACTCACCAGACCGCCTGCCTGCCCTCGCCCTCAGGAGATGCACAAGTCAGCAACCAGGATGCCCACACCCGCCCCACATGCGTGTGCCCAAATGGCTTCCTTAGAAAAGGTACAACTTTTAGCTGGGGAAGCCCACCTGAGGGGCCCAAGGCCAAGGGTCATGCCCAGGCTCAGCTGCTTTCCCAGGAATCTGTATTCGTTATATTTTTATGATTTAGTCTGGATTTGTAAGGCCAAGAACCTCAGTTACGGTGTGAGTATTGATAGTCCTTGTCCTGGCCTCCCCTGCCGCTTTGTGGTGTGGAAAATAGGAAAGCTGCGGCCCTAGCTGGTGTGGCTCAGTGGATAGCGCGTGGGCCTGCGGACTGAAGGGTCCCAGGTTTGATTCCGGTCAAGGGCATGTACCTTGGTTGCAGGCTTGATCCCTGGCCCTGGTCGGCGGGGCACATGTGGGAAGCAACCAGTCGGGGTGTCTCTCTCCCATCGATGTTTCTCTCTGTCTCTCCCTTCCACTCTCTTTAAAAATCAATGGAAACGTATCCAAAGAAAGAAAATATGAGCACTGCTTTGTGGATGCATTATCTGCCCCTTCCGATGCATCTTTCACTTCCCGCCTATATCTGGGGCTCCATGGAGAGCTGCCCCGTAGAGACAGGGGAGGCCTCACCCCTTCAGTTCCAGGCCCACCACGTGCGCCTCCAGCGCCCCGCAGTCCTGGCTTTGCGCCTTTGGGGGTCTAGGGATTGGCGAGGCCCTGTCCCGCGCTCCTCAACCCTCTGGTGACATTTGTCCACGGCTCTGGCGCTATGAGGCCATTTGCAAGGCGCTGGCAACTCCGCAGTGCGCGGCCATTTGCAAGGCGCTGGCAACTCCGCAGTGCGCGCGGGAAGGCCGCGTCTGGCGTCTCAGCCTCAGTGGCTGGCCATGTCCACTGACTTCTTGGTGTAGCGTCAGCCTCCATCCCTAACTCAGCTCCTGGCAGAAGACGCCAGGGGATGGCTCACTTCCCCGGGGATCTTTATAAACTAATCTCGCCACCCACACTTCAGGCTCGGTGCGCCCTCCCTCCCCCCAACCCCCTAACCCCCTCCGGGGAAGGGCTGGGTTAGGTTTTGGATTTGCGCTGACATCCTGGAATCGGGATTTTTATATCTGCAATTTATCCTAACCCCAGGGTGCCAAGATCCACAGCCTCCTTCCCACTCAGTCCGCAGGCAGCGGGGAGAGCCGTTGGGGTTTTGGCGGTGGAAATGGAAACACCGCCTGCTTATGGGTCTGGTCGGGTCCCCGCCCCTTCTGTGCCGTCCTCGCTCTCAAAGAATTTTCTCCCCAAAGGGAGTCGAACTTGTTTGAAACGCAGATTTCTCCTCTGTGGTTCCGCGGACTGAAATGATCTTGGGGTGTGTGTGTGTGTGTGTGTGTGTGTGTGTGTGTGTGTGTTTTAAACGATTAAAAAGGAGAGACAGACAGACAACCTGGGCAGGCCCCCCAAATCAGGCCGAGAAAGCCCACACTGCTCCACGGGTTTCCCCGCGGGCCCCCAGAAAACCCTCCGCTTCTCCGCGCTCCTCTTCCCTGGTCGCTGGGAACCCCCGCCCCGGGCCC
>NW_005372109.1:478502-478739 GCF_000412655.1 Myotis brandtii
GGATGAGTGAGTTAGTTCCCTGGCTGGTTAGCTCTTTTGCGCAAACGCGAGCCTGGTCACACGCTGAGTCCCCGCGCCTGCCAGACCCGGAGTTGACCGGCTGGGCTCCGGGAGGAGGGATGGAGCGGAATTCTTGGTGATTATTGGGGAGGTTTTTTCCCCCCGGACCCCCCCACCCCCTCCTCGGGGAAGTGGCGTGGGCTTCAGGGGAGGAACAAAGGGCGAAGGTGCCAGTGA
>NW_005372109.1:478820-482215 GCF_000412655.1 Myotis brandtii
AGGCGGCGCGGGCGGCGTTCTCATAGCCGTCCCCGAAGTACCTGCTCATGAATAAACACCAGCCCCATTGATCAGGTACTTAGCGCGCATTGTGAAGGGGAAATTGGCCCCTTTCTGGAAAGTGTCTGTCCTCGACGCATCTGCACAGTCGTGGCTGCAGAATCCCCCCCCCCCGCCATTGATTGAGTCACCAGCGCGCGCGCGCACTCGAAACACGAGGCGCCTCCAGGCTAAAATAAACTCGCTTTTCTTCCGCCAAGTGCGCGATTGAACCGTCACAATAGCCGGCGAGGCGGAGGCCGCTGGGTCAATAGCCCACGTCTCTCCCATTGACAGGAAAAGTCAGCAAGTGGAATGCCTGGTCCTTCGAAAGCCTTGTCCTCTGTCCCGGCCACGGGGGCCTGTGGATGCTCTTGCACAAAGCCCCCTGGGTCCCCCAAATATTGGACAGAATGTTGGAAACGGTGGCCCCTGGTGCTCGCCAACCTTGCCCGGGGAGGTTCCTCCAATCCAGCCACACCCTCCACCCCAGCCCTACCCGATCCTGGGCACCCTCTCTCTCCAGTTGGGTCCCACATCTGGGCCTGAGTCTTAAGTTGTGGGCATGCAGGACAAAGGGTCTAAGGCTCTGGCAACGCAATTTGCAAAACCTCTGGCCAGGAAAAGTGGTTCCTCTGGGCCTGGCTGGGCCCAAGGGCACTTTCCCACGGTGCAGCTAAGGCCTCGGGCGCTGGGGGGCAGAGAAGGGGTAGCTCACGGGGTGGGGTGGGGTCGGGTGGGGACACACGGGTAAATTGGTTGATGCCCACAAAGTCACCGCAGTGAGTTTTAAGGCGTTTGCGTCCTGAGGGCTCGCTCTTTCACCCGCCGCTCATCCGTTCCTTCCAACAGAGGTACTCGGGTGCGCGTTTCCAGGGTAGAATTTTCCCGGAAACATGGTCCATTTTCTAGACCCGAGTAGGGAGGGCCACAGGCAGTTCTGAAAATGAGTGTTGCTACGCGTGGAGATTTTGCCAGTTGAATATTTTCCAGTGGCTTTGTCTTCTTTCCTCGATGTCTTTTCCTTCCTTCCTTCCTTCCTTCCTTCCTTCCTTCCTTCCTTCCTTCCTTCCTTCCTTCCTCTCTCTCTTCTCTCTCCTCCCTCTCCCCTCTCCCCTCTCTCCCTTCTCTCCCTTCTCTCCCCTCTCTCCCCTCTCTCCTCTCTCTCTCCCCTCTCCTGCCCTCTCTCCTCTTCTCTCTCTCTCTCCCTCTCTCCCTCTCTCTCTCTCTCTCTCTCTCTCTCTCTCTCTTTTTGACACACAGAAGCCTGGAGGCCCTTTGAAAGTCCGGCTCTGCAGCCCACCCCTTGCAAGGCTCCCGGCCGAGGCCCGGCAGGCTTCAGGAATCCAGGGTGTTTGGGACATGGCTGCATTTTGGGGTTTCCTGGCCTGTTCCCTTTACACTGAAGGCAGGCGGCCTCAGAGAATCCTGCCTCCAATCTTTTGCCAACGACTGGGTTGGATCTCTGGGGCCCTGCTGTACTGCTGGTGGAAGTGCCGCCGGGTTTGGGGGGAGGCCTGCGGCGGGAGCGGGGACTGGGCTCTCTCCTGGAGGGCTGGCGGGGCGCAGGGACTCTGAGCGTGAGAACCTGAGACTGTTGCAGGGCGGCTGCGGTTTTCCCGGTGGCCCGGAGTCCCCCTCCCCAGACACACACACCTTCGTCGCCACCGTGCAGGCGCCAGGCCCGAAGAGATCTTTCCCAAGCCCCGAGAGCACCGTCATGCCCCCCAAAACACAAGCTCAGTCCTGCTGGGATTCGCCCAAACACAGCTGCTCTTTTTTGGAATATTCTAGAAAAAACAACAACAACTAGATCCCGTTTTTTCTTGGTGATTAAAGGGAAGGAATGGATGGGGTGACCATTTGCATTAGAACAGGGAGAATGACTTCCGTAGGAAGGGCTCGAACTTCCCTTTGCAGGCCTCTGGGGCTACACGTCGGACGGGACTCAGTGGCTTTTTTGCATGGCGGCTCCTGCGCCAACCTGGGCCCGCCTGTGGCAGCCGAGTCAGCCCGGTGTCTTCCTTCCCGGAGACCAGGGCCACCAGGCCCGGAGGCCACTGGGTGGAGGGGTCCTCTCCTGCCCCCCAAACACCCAACAAACCCCTCTCCTCTGGCGCTTCCCCGCCCAGGGTCAGCTCAGCATCGCCTCCTGCGGTTTTATTTCATTTGGAGGAAATTCTGGAGTTCGAATGTGTTGCTCTCGGCTGTGTTAAAAGCCTGAGTAGCCTGGATGTGGGCGCCTCCACAGGAGCGAGTGGATTTCAGGGCGGCTTACGTGCCCAGGGTTGGAGGGGTAGGAGCAGTGGGCATCCTCCCCAAACACTGGAATCGGGGACAAGCCACCGGGCACAGCTGGTGCTCTGGGCATCAGTAAGGGCTTCAGCCCCCTCCTGCGCGAGCCCCCACTTCCACTCTTCCCAGCCACGCCCGGGTTCCGCCCCTGCTGTCCCTCTGGGGTTGGTTTGCTCACCCTTGGGGCCAGGGCGCGTCCACGCTGAGGCCTGGATGAGGACCTGGAGCTAGACTGGGGCCCCCAATCTCTCCCTCTTCCTCCCTCCCTCCCATTTCATCTTGGTTCATTCAGAGGAGTGGCCCCACAGCAGTGACCCCGTCCCTGTGCCAGGAGTGTGTGGGGGGCTTGTGGGGTTCAGCCTAGATTAGCCTGGGAAGGGGAGCTGGGGAGGGGGTCCAGCAGGGCTAGGGCCGGGGAGGGAGCCCCTTGAAGGCCTGGGTGAGGAGGGAGGGAGCGTAGCAGCGCGGGAGGCCTTTTATCTCACCTCGCTGGCAGGAGTCAGCTGACCCTCCTCTCCCCTCCCCTCCCACCGTGGGAATTACTAATGGCCCCTGGATATTTCACCTTGCAGACGCCTGAGGCCCTTGGAGTGAGTGGGGAGGGATCTCCCTCAGTGTTTTGTGAAACCGCTCAGCTCAGCCTACACACGTGCCTCCATCTTAAAGGGGGGGGGGGCGTGCCTTTGGTCCCCCAAACGTGCCCCCACGATGCCCGCCACCAGTTATCGCATCTGGGTGCCAAGCCTGGAGGATTGCAGTTGCACTCCCATCCACAGGGTAGCCGGGGATCCTGCCCCCTGGTCAGCCCCGGCCTGGGCGCCACCCTCCAGGGACAAAGGTCAGATGCGGGCCCCAAGGGTGGTCTTCTGGGGATTCAGGGATCCCTGCCTTTTCTGCATGAGGTGGGGGGAGGTTCCAGCTCTTGCTGGGTTCTTCCTGGCACTGTTTTTCTCCCCATAACACAGATGGAAATGTTGAGGCTGAGGGTCTCAGGTTGGCCAGCAGCCCGTGTTGGTCCTAGGTGTGCCCACCCTGACACTGGCCCACCCCCCACACCTGTC
>NW_005372109.1:482881-483115 GCF_000412655.1 Myotis brandtii
TCTGCACCCCCTGGCTGTCTGCACCCCCCTGGCTGTCTGCACCCCCTGGCTGTCTATAAGGTGCTGGGAGAGAGGGGAGTTCCTGGAGACTGAGAGGGTGAGGGACTGCGAGGTCCGCCTTGCTGCTCCCACGCTCACTCTGCCCAGTTTACCCTCGCAGTCTCTGTTCCACCCCGCCAGCCAGCGGGTCCCTGAGTCTCCCTATGGCTGAGCTGAGCACCCGAGTACGGAGTA
>NW_005372109.1:483158-491920 GCF_000412655.1 Myotis brandtii
GGGCGGGTGGGGGGGGGGGGGTGGGGGGTGGGGGGGGGGGGGGGGGGGGGGGGGGGGGGGGGGGGGGGGGTCAGGGAGTAAGTTCCACTACAACAGTGGTTCTCAACCTTCTGGCCCTTTAAATACAGTTCCTCATGTTGTGAGAACTCTTCAGGTCAGGTCCGAGGGTCACGTGGGTCAGGTCCCAGAGTCCTCGCATCCATTCCTTGGGCCTCCGGACGCACCTGGCCCCTGGCCCAGATCCGCCGGCAGGGGGAGCGCTGGGCCAGGGAGCAGCGTGTTCCATGCTCTCTCGGGTTGGGGCGCCACACTGTGGGGCTCGGTGCTTCAGATCCACACCTGACTCCCCTGTGTCCCAAACCTGCAAAGTGGGGCCGGCAGCGTGGGGCTTAGGGAGGGGTCGGGGCGGAGGAGCCACCTCGGGGACCCCAGTGGTTCACACCTCCAGGCGGACCTGGGGGGAGTCACTGCGCCTCTTAGCGGCTTAGGGAGGGGTCGGGGCGGAGGAGCCACCTCGGGACCCCAGCGGTTCACACCTCCAGGCGGACCTGGGGGGAGTCACTGCGCCTGCGCAGCGCCTGTGTGCACACCTGTGTGTGAGGCAGGGAAGGGGCGGACGGGAGCGGGGCAGCCCCTGACACTTGGCTCCTAACTTCTAAGCAGGAAGGGGCTTTCTAGACCATTTAGTCCAAGCACTTCGCTTTTTAAAAATTTTTTCATTGATTTCAGAGAGGAAGGGAGAGGGAGAGAGAGATAGAAACATCCATGATGAGAGAGAATCATGGATCGGCTGCCTCCTGCACGCCCCCTACTGGGGATCGTGCCTGCAACCCGGGCATGTGCCCTGACTGAAAATCGAACCCTAACCTCCTGGTTCAGAGGACGACACTCAACCATTGAGCCACACCGGCCAGGCCCAGCATTTTGTTTTAATAATCGCAGATCCGCCGGCAGGGGGAGCGCTGGGCCAGGGAGGAGCGTGTTCCCTGCCTCTCTCGGGTTGGGGCGCCACACTGTGGGGCTCGGTGCTTCAGATCCACACCTGACTCCCCTGTGTCCCCAAACCTGCAAAGTGAGGCCGACAGCGCCACGAATGCGCGCGGCTTAGCGGCTTAGGGAGGGGTCGGGGCGGAGGAGCCACCTCGGGACCCCAGCGGTTCACACCTCCAGGCGGACCTGGGGGGAGTCACTGCGCCTGCGCAGCGCCTGTGTGCACACCTGTGTGTGAGGCAGGGAAGGGGCGGACGGGAGCGGGGCAGCCCCTGACACTTGGCTCCTAACTTCTAAGCAGGAAGGGGCTTTCTAGACCATTTAGTCCAAGCACTTCGCTTTTTAAAAATTTTTTTATTGATTTCAGAGAGGAAGGGAGAGGGAGAGAGAGATAGAAACATCCATGATGAGAGAGAACCATGGATCGGCTGCCTCCTGCACGCCCCACACTGGGGATCGAGCCTGCAACCCGGGCATGTGCCCCGACTGAAAATCGAACCCTAACCTCCTGGTTCATAGGCCGACACTCAACCATTGAGCCACACCGGCCAGGCCCAGCATTTTGTTTTAATAGTCGGAAACTGAGGCCCAGATGGGCAGTTAGAGATGGGCTGGCTCTAGGGGGGAAGGGCTGGTCTCCCCGGTCTTCTCAGCCTGCTTCCTCTGCTGTCAGACATTGGACCTGCCCGAGATGGTGGCTGGGGGCACATCTGAAGGTTACGTGCGGGTGTGTGTTCATGTCTGGAAGCAGCATGTGCCCCCCCCCCTCCCAGAAGGAATGTGTGGCCACTTGGGCACCCGTGAAAGTGTGGGATGTCCACCCAGAAGTGCGAGTGGGTCTGCAAATTCTGTGCCTACAGCCCTAGCCGGTTTGGTTCAGTGGATAGAGAGTCAGCCTGTGGACTGAAGGGTCCCGGGTTCGATTCCAGTCAAGGGCACATGCCCGGGTTGCGGGCTCGATCCCCAGTGGGGGGCGTGCAAGAGGCAGCCCATCAATGACTCTCTCTCATCATTGATGTTTCTATCTCTCTCTCCCTCTCCCTTCCTCTCTGAAAGCAATAAAAATATATTGTAAAAAAAATGTGCCTACAAAAATGTGTGCTTGTACCCTAGTCGGTTTGGCTCAGTGGATAGAGCATTGGGCCAAGGACTGAAGGGTCCCGGGTTCGATTCCGGTCAAGGGCACGTACCTTGGTTGCAGGCTGGCTCCCTGGCCCTGGTGTGGGCATATGCGGGAGGTTGCTTCTCTCTCTCTGTTGCTCCCCCTCCCTTCCGCTCTGTCTACAAATCAATGGGAAAATGTCCTCGGGGGAGGATTAACAGAAACATTTTAAAAAAATGTATTTGTGAAGGGGTGTGTGGAGAAGGGAAGGGATATTTTGTGTCTGCGAATGCTGTGTGTACCCACCTAGAAAGGGGTAATTGTGGATAATTGCACCTTTGCAAGAGGTGAGCGTGAGTGTGTGTGTGCACCCATGGGTCCTGCACCCCCCTCTCCCCGCACTGAAGGCCCTGAAAGAGGAGGGAGGGGTGAGAAGGCCAAGGGCACAGGCCCCGGGGGTGTGGGGGTGTATCCAGGTCCCCATGCCCAGCAGGCTCTAAGGGGTCACAATCATGTGCCCCCCCCCCTCCCAGAAGGAATGTGTGGCCACTTGGGCACCCGTGAAAGTGTGGGATGTCCACCCAGAAGTGCGAGTGGGTCTGCAAATTCTGTGCCTACAGCCCTAGCCGGTTTGGTTCAGTGGATAGAGAGTCAGCCTGTGGACTGAAGGGTCCCGGGTTCGATTCCAGTCAAGGGCACATGCCCGGGTTGCGGGCTCGATCCCCAGTGGGGGGCGTGCAAGAGGCAGCCCATCAATGACTCTCTCTCATCATTGATGTTTCTATCTCTCTCTCCCTCTCCCTTCCTCTCTGAAAGCAATAAAAATATATTGTAAAAAAAATGTGCCTACAAAAATGTGTGCTTGTACCCTAGTCGGTTTGGCTCAGTGGATAGAGCATTGGGCCAAGGACTGAAGGGTCCCGGGTTCGATTCCGGTCAAGGGCACGTACCTTGGTTGCAGGCTGGCTCCCTGGCCCTGGTGTGGGCATATGCGGGAGGTTGCTTCTCTCTCTCTGTTGCTCCCCCTCCCTTCCACTCTGTCCACAAATCAATGGAAACATGTCCTCGGGGGAGGATTAACAGAAACATTTAAAAAAAAATGTATTTGTGAAGGGGTGTGTGGAGGAGGGAAGGGATATTTTGTGTCTGCGAATGCTGTGTGTACCCACCTAGAAAGGGGTAATTGTGGATAATTGCACCTTTGCAAGAGGTGAGCGTGAGTGTGTGTGTGCACCCATGGGTCCTGCACCCCCCTCTCCCCGCACTGAAGGCCCTGAAAGAGGAGGGAGGGGTGAGAAGGCCAAGGGCACAGGCCCCGGGGGTGTGGGGGTGTATCCAGGTCCCCATGCCCAGCAGGCTCTAAGGGGTCACAATTAGGCGATACTTCTCCTGGGCTGGAGGGGAGGAGGGGAGGAGGGGAGGAGGAGGAGGAGGATTATGGCAAATTCATTTCTATTTTCCAGCCCAGTAGGCCTGCAGTGTGTCCCGGGTGTTAGCATGAGAATGGGCCGGGGCTCCGCGCCCCCCCACTCCCAACCTCCTGACCCCTCCCCACCACGTGAATAGGGGGCTCCCAGCCTCTCCAAGCCCTTTCTGCGAAGCCAAGCCTCCTCATCGGGTAATTTAATATATTGGAAGCCCCCGGTGCTCTATTTCCCCTCCCGTTCGGGTTTGTTTTAGGCATTCACGGCTCTCGCCCCGTCATTAGACGGCCTTGTTTGACGGATGGAAGGAGCCGCCATGAGCCCTCGGCCCTTTGTGTCGCCCACATAAGCTGCCTTTCCCTGTAATTAGAATGGTGTTCCCAGCCATTGAGGCCTTTCAGAGGCGGAACAAAAACTCCCCGAGATGAACATCCCCCAACTCTCAGCCCCCCCGGCCCAGCTGGGAAAGGGGCTGCGAGTTAAAGGGACTCCTTAGGGAAGGCCGTTTGGGGAAGGACAGCCGGGGTCCCGCCAGGGTGGGGACTTTAGGGGCCATGGGGAGTGGGCGCCAGACAAAGGCTCTTGAGGTTGCCCGTCAACACCAGTGACTTATCCACACGCCCCATGCGCTCAGCCAGCCTAGGACCCGCCTATGTCCGCGGGATCGAGGGAAATGGAGCCAGGCTGTCGGCGGCGGAGGGGGCGGGGTGTGTGTGTGTGTGTGTGTACATGTGCAACACACACTCACACGCACACCGAGTCATCCAGACCCAGACTCAGATGCGGCTTCTAAACACCCCAAAACCACCGTCACTCACATAGGCTTGCATTACCCTGTCAACACGCACGCATGCGTGCACGCAGGCTCGCTCAGACACAAGACCGCATGTCACAGAGCTCGGTTGGACCATCCGCAGCCGGGCGTGGCTCAGCGGTTGAGCGTTGACCCGGGAACCAAGAGGTCACTGGTTCGATTCCCGGTCAGGGCACATGCCCGGGTCGCAGGCAGCCGATCAATGGTTCTCTCTCACCATGGATGTTTCTCTCTCTCTCTTCCTCTCTCTGAAATCAATAAAAACACGTTTTAAAAAAAGATTTCGCCTCTGAAGGCAGGTACCTGGCTCTCTGGTACATCTGTGGCTTTGAAAGATTCCAACCTACCACCTGACCCCCAGGGAGGCGAGCCCATGGAGCAGTGGTGAGGGCTCACTGCGGGGAGGGTTCAGGTAGGGGCAGGGCGGTCACCAGCCAGGGATACTGCGGGGGGAATTTATGTAATTCAGCCCCTCCTCTGTGTCAGATACAAGCCTTTCTTCAAAGGAACTTAAGAGTCTTTTAAATTATTTATTCATTTATTTATTTATTTAAATACATTTTTATTGATTTCAGAGAGGAAGGGAGAGGGAGATAGAAACATCAGTGATGAGAGAGAATCATTGATCGGCTGCCTCCTAGGGATTGAGCCCATAACCCAGGCATGTGCCCTTGACTGGAATCGAATCTGGGACCTTTTTGTCCGCAGGCCGACGCTCTATCCACTGAGCCAAACTGGTTAGGGCAGAGTATTTTTTTTTTAATATACATTTTTATTTCAGAGAAGAAGGGAGAGGGAGAGAGAGAAACATCAGTGATGAGAGAGAATCATTGATCGGCTGCCTCCTAGGGATTGAGCCCATAACCCAGGCATGTGCCCTTGACTGGAATCGAACCTGGGACCCTTCAGTCCACAGGCCGACGCTCTATCCACTGAGCCAAACTGGCTAGGACACTTTGAAGCCTCTTGCAATGTCTTTTTTGTTTGTTTTTTTGTTTGTTTGTTTAACCACAGTGTTGTACAGTGTAATATAGGGGTTGAGGGTCTGGGCTCTGAATACACCCAAGTTCAAATCCACAAACAACAACAAAAACCTACATACCAGCTATGTGTGACCTTGGGCACCTCTCTTGGGGCCGGAGAGTCTTCAGCTGTAAAGAGATGATAACAGTCCCGCTCTGTGAGGGTTGTTGGGGGGTTAAGTGAGCTAAGACAAGCAGAAGAGCCATGCAGTGCCTTGCATGCAGGAAGCGCTCAATCAGTGTTAGCTAAAGCGACGAATATCGGAGCACTACGTAAGTTTTTGTTGGGTAAATGAGTACGTTTTTCATTTTGTTTGCCTTTAGGATAAAGTTACAGGAAAATAAGATTTTCCTGGGAGCCTCCTGCGTGTAACTTTGGCAGGAGATGGGGGGCGGGGTCAGTCCGCACAGGGTGGTTGGAGGGTCCCTATAGCTTAAACACAAGCTTTCCAGCATTCTGAGCTGGGGCTGGCTCCGGTTGTTACGCTGAGCGCCAGCAGGGGGAGCCCGAGCGGTCACAGCGTGGCTGGCTCCTGCAAGGGGGCGTGGGAGGAAACGAACACTTAACAGCACCTACTGTGTTCAGTGCACATACTGGGCAACGCAGCACCCTCAGGAAGTTGGGGGTGTGGATGGAGCAGTCAGCTGCTCTAGGACCAACACAGATGTGGAGGTCAGACTTAGCAGGAGGGGACCAGGATTGAGACCTGGAGGGGCCTGGACTGGGGAAGTTGGTGGGGACCTACCCTCAAAGGGCCACCTGGCTCTCTGCTTCCCCACTGCACCCTCAGCACCCACCTCGGACCAATAGACCGAGATCTGCTCAGTCCAATCAGAACTCTAAAAATTGCATCCTAATTTGCATCTAAACCGACCAATCAGAAACCTCGTTTACCTGTTTTGTAATACTCTTTTGGGGAACTTTTTGTTGACAGAAGTTTCTAAAATGGTGGGGCAAGGGGAGAAGGAGAGGCCTTTGAAGTCACTGGCTGAAGGCCAATGTCTCCTTCAGCCAGGGTCTGGGTCTGAGGAGCTGAAGTGGGGCCCTGGCAGGGGAGGTCACCTCACTTTTCCCATCTGTGTAATGGGTGTGAACATGTCCGCTCACCCATCCTCAGTGGAGGTGGCCAGTTGCCCTGGCACAGACATTTTAATGACATAATGACACTATGGGGGCTGTGATAAGAGGTTTAATTTGGCCCGAGCCGGTTTGGCTCAGTGGATAGAGCATTGGCCTGCGGACTGAAGGGTCCAGGGTTCGATTCCGGTCAAGGGCACATGCACGGGTTGTGGCCTCGATCCCCAGTAGGGGGCGTGCAGGAGGCAGCCGATCAATGATTCTCTCTCATCACGATGTTTCTCTCTCTCTCTCTCTCTCCCTCTCTCTTCCTCTCTGAAATCAATAAAAATAAAGAGAGAGATTAAAAAAAGGAGGTTTAATTTGTCTCAGTGACCAAAAGGAACTACTTCCCACCCATTTCTCAGGTGGAGAAACTGAAGCTGGGAGCAGTAAAGTGCAAAGTGACTTGCCCAAGGTCACCTGGGGAGGGGAGGAGCTGGGATTTGGAAGGCAGTCTGGGTCTGGCCACCCCTTCATGCCAGGAAACCGAGTCCCCCACTTGTTTTTCTGCCTCGTTGTCCCCTGCGGGCCTGTCCTTGTTCAGGAACAAGTGGCTGTGGGGAGGTGCTGAGTCCTCCCCCCTGGAGGGTCTGAGAGAAGAGAAGGGAGAAGGCCAGGTAGGGCATGTGGGGTGGTCTAGGACCCCGACAGTGGTGGGGAACCCCAAACCCGGAGTCATTTTATTTTATTTTTTTAAAATATTTTTATCTATTTCAGAGAGGAAGGGAGAGGAAGAGAGAGAGAGAGAGAAACATCAATGAGCCCTAGCTGGATTGACTCAGTGGATAAAGCGACAGCCTATGAACTGAAGGGTCCCAGGTTTGATTCCGGTCAAGGGCATATGCCCGGGTTGTGGGCTTGATCCCCAGTGTGTGGGGCTTGCAGGAGGCAGCCGATCCATGATTCTCTCATCATTGACGTTTCTAGCTCTCTTCTCGCTCTCCTCTCTCTTCCTCTCTGAAATCAATAAAAGTATTTAAAAAAACATTAATAATGAGAGAGAATCATGGATCAGCTGCCTCCTGCACGCCCCGCACTGGGGATGTGCCCTGATGGGAATCGAACCAGTGACCTCTTAGTTCCTGGGTCGATGCTCAACCGCTGACCCACACCGGCAGGGCTCCCCCTGCATGTTTAACTCTCCAAAGTCGGGGCGATACAGTCGGGAACTGGGACGGAAACTATCTGAAGGGGCCAGCCCCTCCCATCGGGGTCCCCAAGCCCGAGGTGGCGGGTTCCTCCGCGCTCACAGCGACCTCGTGTGGCGGCGCGTGGCATTGCTACCTGGGCGGCCAACCCAGGTGTCGGAGGGAGACGCTTCCCGGGCGGGGTTACTATGGAGATGAGAAGCGAGAATGCGCGTCTAAAGCGCTTAGCACAGTGTCTACCATTATTACTATTATTGTTGTCGTTGTTGTTGTTGTTGCATGGCTCTGAGAAGGGGGAGGTGACGGGGAGGCTGGGGCTGAGCGTTTTCTGCCCCATCCCCGGTGCCAGGGGCCGGCGGGCAGGGGAGGGGCCGCGTGCCTGCCCAGGCCGGAGAGCAATTTCCTGCAGGAGCTCGTTCGGTGCCTCTGATTCCAAGTTAATTAAACATGGCCGCTGGGGGTCGTTGCCATGGTGACAATTAGGCCGGGAAGGAGCCTCATTAAGGAGCAGTTTTAACGAGGCCTGTTGTTTTTACCCCGAGATCCGTGCGCGCCGAGAGGAATTCTTTGGGTGGATTCCTGTTCTCCTTTTGTGCATTTTTGAAAATATATATATATTTTTATTGATTTCAGAGAGGAAGGGGGAGGGAGAGAGAGAAACATGAATGATGAGAGAGAATCATGGATTGGCTGCCTCCTGCACGCCCCCTCCTGGGAATGGAGCCCCCAACCCGGGCATGTGCCCTTGATCGGAATCGGAACCGTGACCTCCTGGTTCATAGGTTGATGCTCAACCACTGGGCCACACTGGCTGGGCTCCCTTTGCTGCATTTTGGATCCATTTTTAGGGAGATGTTGAGTAAGAACGAGATAGAATTCCTGGTTGAGTCCCTCTGAAGAATCAACAGGGCAACAGAATATATATATATATATTATTGATTTTTAGAGAGAGAAGGAGGATAGAAAGAAACATCAATGAGAGAGAAACATCATCAAGCAGCTGCCTCCTGCATGCCCCCCACTGGGGATCGATCCCCAGTAGGGGCATGTGGGAGACAGCCAATCAATGAGTCTCTCTCATCATTGATGTTTTCATCTCTCTCTCCCTCTTCCTTCCTCTTTGAAATTTAAAAAAAAAAATT
>NW_005372109.1:492486-495143 GCF_000412655.1 Myotis brandtii
GATAGAGAGTTAGAAACATCGATGAGAGAGAAACATCGATCAGCTGCCTCCTGCACACCCCCTACTGGGGATGTGCCCACAACCCAGGTACATGCCCCTGACCGGAATCGAACCTGGGACCCTTCAGTCCGCAGGCCGACGCTCTATCCACTGAGCCAAACCGGTTTGGGCTAAAAATATATTTTAAAAATAAATAAAATAAAGTGGGATTAGGTCCTAGGCTCAGATTTTTCCTAAAAGTCACACACAAGAATGTCTGAGTTTGTCTTTCTAGTGACTGCCAGTCCCCCCAAAGTCCCAGCTAGCCCTGTGCCCGTCCACTGACCACCCCCCGCACCTGCCACAGACTGTCAGGAGTGGACAGCAGACAGCCCCCGCAGCGACCAGGCCCTCTTGCGGTCACCTCACTTCACCCCTTCCCTGGAGCTAGGAATGTGAGTCCTTAGAGCCACGGCCTGGGGAACGGCCCCTGGAGACCCATCCGTGCCCCCCCCCTCCCCCCGGGGCTCCTCAGTCACTTCTTTCAGTCTCAGTTCTGCTACCATCAAAGTGCGCACAGGCCCGGCCAGTGTGGCTTAGTGGATTGAACATCATCCCATGCTGGTTCGATTCCCAGTCAAGGCACATGCCCAGGTTGCAGGCTCGATCCCTAGTAGGGGGCATGCAGGAGGCAGCCGATCAATGTTTCCATCTTCTTCTCTCCCTCTCCCTTCCTCTCTCTCTCTCTCTTTTTTTTTAGCATTACATTTTATAGCACATAATATGTTATTTCCTTCTCTCAATTCTTCCTCATGAGAGGGCATGGAAAAAAGACTTTGGAAACTGTCCAGAACTGATATTTGTGTCTTGAACTTCTCTCCTCTGTGTCATGTTTAGTAATTTCTACCCACCTATCCCTTTATTGCCTTGTTGAAACAGACACACATTTAAGTCATGTTTTTCATTCTCCGCAGTAACGAGGGAGAAAATGTCACTCTCCAACATCAAAAATCCCCTGAACTAACAGATTGAGGGGCTTTCAGCAACTTCAGTTTTGGAGCTATTACTCTCCCTTTGAGAATACTTTCATTTCCAAGTCAGAGTACTATCGATGTCATTTCTGCCTTGGAAAACAGCTGACCCTGTGTTTCACAGTCATTCCGCCATTCGGTCGATTTGCATATTAGGCTTTTATTATAGAGGATTACATGCAATAAGCATTAATATTTCAAGAACAAAAGGATTTTAAGTATAATATTATTATCCAAACTCTACTAACATAGTATGATATCACAAAAGTTGTAGGAAATATTAAAAATCTGCAAATAACAGGATTACTTCTATTATATTCTAGAAAAACTTTTTTTAAAAAAAGTGTGCACTGCCCTAACAGGTTTAGCTCAGTGGATAGAGCGTCGACCTGCGGTCTAAAGGGTTCCAGGTTCGATTCCAGTCAAGGGCATGTACATTAGCTGTGGGCACATCCCCAGTAGGAGATGTGCAGGAGGCAGCTGATCGATGTTTCTCTCTCATCGATGTTTCTAACTCTCTATCTCTCTCCCTTCCTCTCTGTAAAAAATCAATGAAATATATTTTTTTTTTAAAAAAAAGTGTGCACAGCCCGGGTAGGGTGGCTCCGTGGTTGAGCGTCAACCTAGGAACCAGGAGGTCACGGTTCGATTCCCAGTCAGGGCACATGCCCGGGTTTTGGGCTCGATCCCCAGTGTGGGCCGTGAAGGAGGCAGCCGATCCATGATCCTCTCTCATCATTGATGTTTCTCTCTCTCTCTCCCTCTCCCTTCCTCTTTGAAATCAATAAAAATGTATTTTTTTAAAAAAAGTGTGCACAGTAACTCCAGCTAGACTCCCTCCCCCTCCAAGCACGGCCCTCCCTCCGTGGGCTGCAGTGGGATCCCCTTTCAAGGCCCACAGATGAGCCTGTGAAAGGTCCTCAGAGCCTGTCTGAATGGGGTGGGGGTGGGGGGTGAGCCAGGCGCTGGGAATGCCGCAGCCCCAGAGTGAGCGGCCCTGACTCACAAAGAGGGCGACAGTCACACTTCCTTCCCAGCTCGGAGGTTCCCAGGCGGGGGATGGGGGAGCCCGAGTTTCCTGAACGGAGGTCAGCTCCCCCAGCGGCTGGCGCTCCTTGGGGGGCCTTGGCTGTGGCGAGTAGGGGAGAAAGGCTCCTTCTCTCTGGGCGGCGCGGCCCGGGACACAGGGCCCAGTGTGTGGCTCCAATGGGCATTCAGAAGCCAGGGCCTGGCAGGCTCCGCCAGTCAGCGGTTCTCAACCTTCCTCACGCCGCGACCCTTTCATGCAGTTCCTCGTATTGTGGTGACCCCCAACCATAAGATTATTTTCGTGGCTACTGCATCACTGTCATGTTGCTACTGTGATGAATCGTCATGTAAACATCTGATCTGCAGGATGTATTTCCGGGGGTCGCGACCCACAGGTTGAGAACCGCTGCGCCAGATGCTAGCAAAGGGGGCCTTATCCCGTCCTCCCCGAGCCGACGGGGCCTCCCCTCTGCTGCTCCGGGGCCCGCGGACGCCCTACCCCGGGGTGGGTGGGGCCCAGGGGTGCCCACAGTCAGGGGCAAGTACTGGCTCTGAGCTTGGAAGTCTTAGTCTGAGCACTACTTTTTTTTTATATATATTTTTATTGATTTCAGAGAG
>NW_005372110.1:0-465 GCF_000412655.1 Myotis brandtii
AAATGGATTAAATGCTCCAATCAAAAGGTGTAGGATAACTGAATGGGTACAAAAACATGACCCAATTCTATGCTGTCTACAAGAGATCCACCTCAAAACAAAAGACACACACAAAATGAAAGTGAAGGGTTGGGAAAAAATTTTCCATTCAAATGGAAAAGACAAAAAAAGCTGGAGTAGCAATACTCACATCCAACAAAATAGACTTTAAAAGCATCATGCTAAGCAAAATAACCCAGTCGGAGAAAGATAAATATCATATGATCTCACTCATTTGTGGAATATAATGAACAACATAAACTGATGGACAAAAATAGAGCCAGAGTGAAAAAAATATATACTAGAATATAATAGAAGTAATCTTGTTATTTGCGGATTTAATATTTCCAACTTTGTGATATCATACTATTTTAGTACAGTTTTGGTAACCTATATATATAAAACCCTAATATGCAAATAGACTGA
>NW_005372111.1:0-459 GCF_000412655.1 Myotis brandtii
TCTGAAATGCTAATCTACTAAGACTTTATGAAACACTCACAGTGGGGTGGGAGGGAGAAGACTGCTTATAGACCTGCCAGTAGGGGAGGGAAATCATGTTGAAAGGGAGAGGAAGGTGACATTATGTCCTTCTTGTGAAAAAGTCAGCCCTTAGATTCTGAGAATATGGGGTTCTCTTAACAGAAACAGGGTGGATGAACAGCTTGGAAAGAAAGGTTCTTAGTTGGATTATATATATGTTGATTTTATTAATCTTTTTGCTGGACATAAGTAGGTGGATTGTTCCCAGTAAACTTTTCGTTGAAAATACCCTTAATAACTCACCCCTTTCTCTGGGGAATCCTTTTTCTTTCCCCCACCTTCCCCTCACACCTACACATAAAGCAAAAATGCAGTCATGTGATTTGTCTGGAAGCAGCCATTCTCTTACTTGACCCTGTCTTCTTGACTTTTATAATG
>NW_005372112.1:0-862 GCF_000412655.1 Myotis brandtii
CCTAACCCTACAACTCAAAGAGTTAGAAATAGAGCAATAAGAAAAGCCCAGTGTAAGCAGAAGGAAATAAATAATAAAGATCAGAGCGGAGATAAATGACATAGAGACCAAAAAAACAATACAGAAGATCAACAAAACCAAAAGCTGGTTCTTTGAAAGGATAAACAAGATTGATGAACCTCTAGCCAGGTTCACTAAGAAACAAAGAGAAAGGACCAAAATAAACAAAATCAGAAATGAAAGAGGAGAAATAACAACAGACCCCACAGAAATACAAAGGATTGTAAAAAAATGCTACGAACAACTCTACTCCAACAAACTAGACAACCTGGAGGAAATGGACATATTTCTAGAAAAATACAACATTCCAAAACTTAATCAGGAAGAATCTAAAAATCTCAATAGGCCAATAACTATGGAAGAAATTGAAGCAGTCATCAGAAAGCTTCCAGCAAACAAAAGCCCAGGACCAGACGGCTTCACAGGGGAGTTTTACCAAACATTCAAGGAAGAACTAAAACCTATCCTCCTCAGACTACTACAAAAAATTCAGGAGGAAGGAATACTTCCAATCTCTTTCTATGAAGTCAGCATCACCCTAATACCAAAACCAGGTAAAGACAACACAATGAAAGAGAATTACAGGCCAATATTCCTCATGAACATAGATGCCAAAATCCTCAATAAAATCTTAGCAAGTCAGATCCAGCAGTACATCAAAAGGATCATATACCATGACCAAGTAGGTTTTATCCCAGGGATGCAAGGATGGTACAATATCCACAAATCAATAAATGTAATACATCATATAAACAAATTCAGAGCTAAAAACCACATAGTCATATCAATTGATGCAGAAAAA
>NW_005372113.1:0-1135 GCF_000412655.1 Myotis brandtii
GAGGTAGAAAAGGAAGCCCAATCTGAAGCAGCAGCAAGAGGTATTGCTCCCACTGAAGTAACAATGATGACTAAATATGAGCATAACAGTGACCCAGGTAGATATAATTCTCCCCGTGTAACCGAGGTTGGTAGGACCTATAAATATCCACATTTTAGAGACACAGAAAAATTATTTAATTTGTCCAAAGTATTAAGTGACAGTCAATATTTCAACACAGGCCATTCAGTCCCTACCAATGGTCTCATCCACTGTGCTTTAAAATGTATATTAGAAGTGCAATAAAGTTAAAAAATGTAAATCATAAAATCTAGGTCAATAGAGAATGAAAATATAAATATTTGGGCTATCTGAGAATATGGGCAGTTATTACTTCTATTAATTCTAGAGTATCTAAAGATATTCTAAATGGCCTCTTTTCAGTATTAAAACAGAAACATCTAAAGTGTTGAGAATTTCACAATACGATAAAATTAACAACCAAGAACACTGAGTTTTTCTTAGAAACCCTATATTCCATTATAATTTGGTTATCTGTGAGGACTTGTACACTCTAGTATATTATTTAATGTATATTTTAAGCTTTTATTATTTCTAGTAATGTAAGTAGTAGCCAATATAATAAGAATGTGAGCTTTCATATCAAACATACCTGGTTCAAGTCCTCCCTCAGTTTCTTCCTCTGTGACCTTGGTTTTCCCCCCATTGTTAAGATATTGCTAAAATCAGGACAACAGTAGTGTAGTATTTCTTAGATACTTGGAATGATTAAAGGGATAACATATTTATAAAGGTGCTAGTAGAGAGTCAGCAACATAATAAAAACTTGACAAGTGTCTAATATTATTAGTTATCATAAAAACTATCACTACTCCAATGTATTGAGTACCTAGCACACTCCTGTGCTATACCAAAGCTTTAAAAGGCCAAACAGCTAATTCAATTTCCACAGCATTAAAGTAAGGATTAGCATTGGAAGCAGTTTGATTCTAAAGCTAATCAACGTAATGACTATGCTATGACATCCTATCTAATAATAGAGAAACATGGTAATTAACCGTAACTTCGCTACCCTTCCCATTGGCTAATTGGTGAAACATGCAAATTAACTGCCAACCAAGATGGCAGCCAGAAG
>NW_005372114.1:0-480 GCF_000412655.1 Myotis brandtii
AGTTACTGGCGTGCCATGTTTGGCATGGGTGCCAGGGATTGCCCACCCCTGCCCTAGGATCTGTGTCTGTGAAGAAATTCCTTCGGCATATATCTGAGATTTTGCTACCTGTGGATTCCTCTAAGATTTTTATGGTTTCCCGTCTTATGTTTAAGTCCTTTATCCATTTCGAGTTTATTTTTGTGTATGGTGTAAGTTGGTGGTCTAGTTTCATTTTTTTGCATGTGTCTGACCAAATTTCCTAGTACCATTTATTGAAGAGACTGTCTTGACTCCATTGTATGTTCTTGCCTCCTTTGTCAAATATTAATTGAGCATAGTGGTTTGGGTCGATTTCTGGGTTCTCTATTCTATTCCATTGGTCTATATGTCTGTTCTTGTGCCAGTACCAGGCAGTTTTTTTGAGAACGACTTTGTAATACAGGTTGATATCTTGTATTTATATCCCTCCTACTTTGTTCTTCTTTCTCAGGATCACTG
>NW_005372115.1:0-1566 GCF_000412655.1 Myotis brandtii
GCGGGGTTTGCCCTATCTTTAAACAAATTAAACAACATAACAAATACTCTCATGTGTACAGCCAGATGGCACAGAGTAGCTTTTGCTTCACACAGACTCTCACACTTACATTCATACACCAGACAGTCTGAGTTTTTGATTTCTACCAGATATTTACCCAGAGTTTAAACAGTCCAACTGATCAAAATAATTAATGGGGGTGGCACAGTCCTCTCCGTGTCTCTTGAAGTCCTAAAAATTATCAAGAAAACATTGTAAGGGGGTCGACGAAGACGACTGACCCCGACCAATTTTGACAAAGACAAAGACAACAAAGAACAAAGACAAAACAAACCAGGTAAATGTAACCTAAGGTTGCCCAGACCAGGACCCCCAGACACCATTGCGTCTGGATGGTCGGACTCCGAGGTTCCACTGCATCCAGCCCTTTTTTGAGTCCTAAAGGGAACGTTTTACAGACAGATACCAGATTCTTACCTCCCCGCCGGAGGTCCAGGTGGCTCGTCGTTTTCGGATTGCAGAGGAAAACACTCTGCCTCCTTAGGACCCGGGACGGAGACTGGAGTGTCCTCGCCTGGGGCCTCCGGGGTGTCCACCGGCAACTCGGCCAGAGTGGATCTCGCTGAGGCCTCCAACTGTAATGGGGCGACCCATGGAGATGACCACCAGGGACTCAGATCAAGATTTAGGAGCCTTGATTAAGGTGGCCAGCAACTACATTTACAGCACCCTGCTGAAGCAAGGGCTGAACTGCAGTGCCGACTACAGGAGTTATGGCGTTTTTATTTGCAAAAACCACGAAGTTAGTTCAAAGCCTTGTTTACACAATTTGATCCCGACACAGTACAGTATCAGTATAGTGACTACCTTCCTATCTATGTGTTCTAGGACAGTAAGCCCCACCTGGCTGAAGCGCCAGCACATTCCTATCTATGTGTTTTAGTAACAGAGAGTACAGCGTGCCCCACCTAGCTGAAGTGCCAGATATGCAGCCCAGCACAAGTGTTTGATTTTTATTCAATGTTTTCATTATAGTTGATTTTTAGTTTAATGCCGTTGTGATCTGAGAAGATGCTTGTTATGATTTCTATTCTCTTGAATTTGAAGAGACTTTGCCTGTGTCCTAATATATGGTCTATCTTTGAAAATGTCCCATGTGCACTGGAGAAGAATGTATTTTCTGTAGCTTTGGGGTGAAATATTCTGAAGATGTCAATTAAGTCCATCTGATCTAGTGAGTCATTTAGGATTGCTGTTTCTTTGCTGATTTTTTGTTTAGAGGATTTATCGAGGGGGGTCAGTGGGGTATTAAAGTCCCCTACTATGACTGTATTGCTATCGATATCTCCCTTGATATATTCCAGAAGTTGTTTTATATATTTGGGTGCTTCTGTATTAGGTGCATATCTGTTTATCAGAGTAATACCTTTTTGTTGAATTGCTCCCTTTAGTATTATGTAGTGGCCTTCCTTATCTCTTCTTATGGCCTTTACTTTGAGGTCTATTTTGTCAGATATAAGTATCGCAACCCAGCTTTTTTCTCATTTCCATTTGCCTGAAAATTTT
>NW_005372115.1:2690-3478 GCF_000412655.1 Myotis brandtii
CTCAGGTCTCCTGGGCTTGGTAGTCTAGTGTAGCTCCCTACTTGAGCTATCTGGGTTCTCTTGATGTAGGCCTGCGAGCTGGAAAGGCGCAACTGAGTTGTCTAGAAATTAGCAGCCGTGGAGGGAGTGTCCCAATTTTTGCTGTCTTGTGCCCTTGGTTGAAATCACACATGCCCAGTGGGGACTCACAGTGGCACCCAGGAACCATCTGTTGGGGTGGTGGTTCTCAGGAAGCCTGCATTCTGGAAAGGCGTGACTGTGGTGTCCAGAGTTCTGTAGTTGTCGGGTGGGCAGACTCAGCTTTTGCTACTGCCCCCATGGTTGGATACAGGTGATCCCAGCGGCAGTTCACAGGGGTACCTGTGTTGTGTTTGCAGCAGGGTGTACTGACACACTCTGAAGGGCCCTGGCACTGAAGCCACTGGATTGCAGTGTCTGTGGGCAGGTATCACAGAAGAGGGAATTCAGCATTTCTACAGCCCAGCAGTGCACCCCTGTTTGTTTAAGTGTGTGTCCAGCAGGGCTCACGGCAGGGCCCCAAGGCTGCCTGTGGAGTGGTGGTCTTGGGAGACCTGCATGCTGGAAAAGCATGCAACTGTAGTGTCCAGAGTTCTGCAGATGTGGGCTGAGGAAACTCAGTTTTTGCTGGAGCACACACCTTGAGTTTGCTAGCGCAGGCGCACTGAAGCACTCTGAAAGGCCCTGGCACGCTTAATAGAGGCATCTTTGGGCCGGTATCCAGGATGGTTGAATTCAGAATTTCTACTGCCCAGGGGAGTGCGTCCCTA
>NW_005372115.1:3571-8330 GCF_000412655.1 Myotis brandtii
GCAGCTGGGTGTGTGTGGGCAGTTATTCAGGCAGAGGGAATTCAGAATTTCTACTGCGGGGCAGTGCGCCTGTGTCTGTACAAAATCACACCCAGCTGGGGCTCCCAGTGACTCCTAAGAGAAGTCTATGGAGTGGTGTGCCTCGGAGACCTGCACGCTAGAGATGCATGAATGCAATGTCAAAGGTCTGCCGCTGGAGAGGGGGAAGGTTGCACTTACTGCTGTGGGTGCAGTGCACGTTTGGAGGTGGAGATCCCAGGGTCTGGGAGTCTGTGGGTGTGGCTGCAGGATTTTGGCTGGAGCGGCTGCCGGGGCACGGGCAGTGTCCAAGGCCTGTCTGGGTGGTGGTGCTGATGAGTTCCTAGAAAAGGCCGCTCTCCCCTTTAAGATGGTGTGGGCTCCATGCCCGAGTCCCGCAGTCTGGGGAGTGTCCACAGCGGTGGTAGTCTCTCCCTGTCCCAGAGAGCCTGGTCTGCCAGCCTCTGCTGCTCCTGCCAGATTTCAAGAATTTTTAAAATATGAAATATCTGACTATTATCTGACTATCTCCTCTCTTCCCTTATATTGTAAGAAAAGAAAAAAGAAAAAAAAATGGCAACTGCCAACACAACAATAGTGGCCAGTGTGAATGCCCTGAGTTGTATCTTACTGGTCACATCGCATAATAAGTTATGTTTTACTGATTAATTCTTGTTACCAGAAATCCTTGTATGTACAAGTATACCTAATTTTTAAAAAGGTCACCTTGGAGCAAAAAGGATAGCTACTTACTATTATTTTTTTGTAAATCAATCAAAATTATACCTATTTTTTGTCAGATCATATTTTTTGGTGTGCACAGATTTTGGTAATTAGTTCATGTGTGCCATAAAATGAAAAAGGTTGAAAAATCACAGTTCTAGCTTGACAGCATGAAGGAGGAAAGATTAGAAACTGTTAAGAACAAAGTGGAGGCTGCAGCATTCTCCATGTACTACCACTGGTCACCAGTGTGCACCTTCCCTCCACACTGGACCACTGTGGCCAGTGTAGGGGAAAGAGGTTTCCACGCTTGCCTCACTGAGCAAAGCAGGGCCCCTCTGAGCGGACAGAGGTACTTGAAACCTCGCATCACCTTTCAGATCTGCCTACACCAGAAATTTACTTTCAGGAGAGCAAGAAATTACTGTCTGACAAGGACATGACCAGCACTGAAGAAACGCTGGAAGCTATAGCCTTCTGTGAGCCCAGGAAATAAGCCTGGCAGACCTCACTCACATACACAGCCTCCAAACAACCCCATAGTCACTCTCCTACCCACAGACACAGATACCTCGACACATTGCCAAGAGCCTTCCTCTAGCAGGAAAGAGAGAAGTCAAACAGACAAAATGCAGCAGAGTTCAGAAACTCAATCTATGCAGAAAGACTAAAAAACAACACCTAAAACAAAAACCAGCTAAATAGTCTCAACTATAAGAGAGAAGAACCATGAAACAAGATCAGTGTGGTATCAATAAGGAATATTTGAGAACAAAAAACTGCAATTTGTAAAAAACTGTCAGCACAAATTTAAAACTCAAGAAAAAACTGGAAGATAAAGTTGCACAAGATCCCCCAAGAACATAAATACAAAAACATGAAAAATAAGGTAGAAAAAAGTTAGAGCTAGTTCAAAGGATCAAGAAACAGAAAGGTCTTCACCTCCCCAGCAATACTTACTCCACAGAACAGACCACCTGCAGACAATTTCTCCACTGAGGCTTTTGCAACAAACAATATACTCATCATTGAGGTCAAATAATGACATTTTCAGACACACACAAAAAAATCTCAAGACTACCCCTGTGTGTTTCAAAGTATTAAAATTAGAGATGATTTGGAGGATGAATCAGTGATAAGTACATAAAAATTAAGCAGAAAAACCAAACTATCATTAATCTTAGTGATTATGAAAATGTGTGTGTGTTGAGGGAGATTATAGTCATATCACCAGGCTCAAACTTATAGATCCTGGCAATCAAAATAAACACTAAATATCAATTCAGTGGTCCTCGAAGGAGGTGATTTTTCTCCTCAAGGGACATCTGGCAATGTCTGGAGACATACATGGTACACCATAAAATACATTTTAAGAATAAAGTAAAACACAGCGCAGGTACAAAGTAATACTTTTGTTTTGCAATGCAGAAAATCCTGGTTTTCCAGAACAACCTGGTTTACTTGAACTGAAAATAAAAGGTTAGTCCAATTATTTTTTTACAACATTCATAGTTGTTTTATGAAAATATATTCTACTGATTTCAGAGAGGAAGGGAGAGGGACAGAGAGATGGAAACACCAACGATGATGAGCTGCCTCCTGCATGCCCCACACTGGGGACTGAGCCCACAACCCTGGCATGTGCCCTGACTGGGAATCGAACTGTGACCTCTTGGTTCACAGGTCACCTCTCAACCACTAAGTCATACTGGCTGAGGTGATTATTTTTTAACTAGAGGCCTGGTGCATGAATTCGTGCATGGGTGGGGTCTGGTCAGCCAGCTGGCACCACCCCTGATCAAGATGGAGGTGGGGATCAGGGTGGGGCTGGCCAGGGGGAGGGGCCTGGAGAAGACCCACTGAGCTGGAGCTGAGCATGGGCCCCAGGCTTCCCAGGGAGGACGACCTCAGCAAGGAAACAGAAACCACCAGAAGACTCTACAAACAGGCCCTAAGCTCCCTTTGGCCAGGAGGACTGAGCTGGTGTCTCTGTGTGTACATTAGACACAGCCCAGCACTCGCATATTGCATCAAAGAACGTGTTACCCTTCTTCTCTTTGGGCCCTTAGAACAAACACAGGCCGATTGGAAGACGTAAGCCCCAGTAGCAGAGCCAGGCCCACAATCACCCAGAATTTAGGCCTAAGACAAATGGGTAGCAATCTCCATTGAACAGAACACACTGTTTTAGAGTCTTAATTCACCCCTAAAATGTGCCCAGCTGCTCCTCTTTAGTGAGATAGACTGAACTAAGGAACCAAAGACTGAGTTTCCATTGAGGTGGGATCCACCAGGAGCCAGCTGGTGGGAAGGCCCCTCACAGGCGGCTGCCTTCCCTCCAAGTTCGGTGTGCTCTGAGCCCAGCCGTTTCTGGCAGTGCCAGGTCCTGGGCTGCTGGTCCACAAGGTTTTTCTCTGCCACCTACCTGGCCTCCTGAGCAGTACCCTTCTAGAGCTGGGATTTGTAGAGTGAAGAAGCTGGCCTGCACTGAGAGGAACCTGCAGGTGGCCAGGCCATGCCTCCTACCCCACTTCTCAGTCTCATTCATGTAGCTCACTGCCAGAGACTAGCACCACGTGGGGAGGGTGACAGTGGGGAGAGGAGTGCCTTGACCTGCCAGCCTTGGTGATGATCATCTCAGTGCCCAGCTGATTGTATTGGTTCCACAGAGCATTCATCTCAAGCTGCATGCTCACACTGGTCACCTTCACGTTCTTCTTTACTGGCACCTTGGTAGTCGCTGTGCAACTGGCCCTGGGGCCCTCAGGCTCGGAAATGTTGGTGGTTGTGGCCCCTGTGGCCTGTGCATCATAACGACCAGTTATTCTGGTCATTCTGTCATAATGGTTACTGGGCTTTTATTATACAGACTAGAGGCCTGATGCACGAAATCTGTGCAAGAGTGGGCCTTCCTTCCCTTGGCTGCTGGCACTGGCTTCCCTCTGGCACCTGGGACCCAGGCTTCCCTCACAACCCTGGCTTTGTCTGGAAGGTTATTCAGAAAAATGTCTGGTCTAATTAACATATTATGCTTTTATTATTACAGATGGTATTCAAGGGTCCTTCTTCTAAGGCAGCGATTCTCAACCTGTGGGTCGCAACCTCTTTGGGGGTCGAACGACCCTTTCACAGGGGTTGCCTAAGACCATCGGAAAACACATATTTTCGATGGTCTTAGGAACTGAGACACCGCTCCTCTATCCATCTCCAGGCGGGTCCGCCAACATGCAGATACGCCCACATACAAGTACCCTGCGTGATGACATCATCGCACCAACCCCATCACATACACCCCATACAAATACAGGTGTATGTGACAGGGTTGGCACCATAAGGTACTTATCCGGACCAGTCACACATGTGTAGAGAGCAGCTGCTGTGTTGAAAGCAGCTACTCTGTTAAAAGCAGCTACTGTGTTGAAAGCAGAAGTATTGGAGGTAAAACAATACTTCATGAATTATAATTACTTGTTAAATGTAAAATCATGTACTGTAAAATTGTCAACTACTGCAAAAAAAAATCTGTACCATGGGAACTTAATCTGGATGCTGATCGGTCTTTTCATATTCAGCTGTGGTTGATGTGAATACTGCCCCCTTGTGATAGTAACAGGTATGTAAAAAAAACAACACAGAGAATGGTAAATCATAGGAAACTTTAATGAACTGTATTGACTAAACTATGCCATGTATCATCTTTTGTATTATTAAAGCTATTGTTATATATTATTTTCATTAGCAAACCATCCCATGACAATGGATCGTGTAGAGAAAAATGTTGGAAAATATAGTGAGGATTTTTTACAGTATGGTTTTACCTCAGTAATTACAGCAGGAATTAAGAAACCGCAATGTGTTATTTGTTGTGAAGTTCTATCACCAAATCTATGGAGCTGAACAAACTAAAATGCCATTTTGATAGCAAGCATCCGAGCTTTGCCAGCAAGGATACCAACTATTTTAGAAGCAAAGCTGATGGACTCAAGAAAGCCAGACTTGACACTGGTGGCAAGTGCCA